>NW_007255803.1:373707-388909 GCF_000164805.1 Carlito syrichta | reverse complement strand
CTCCGCGCGGGCGGGGCCCGGGGGCGGGGCCAGACGCTTAGCCCATCCCTTAAGGGTCCAGGGCCCAGGGCCCAGGGCCCAGGGCCTCCCGCCCCACACCAAACTCGTCTCAGCAGCCCGTTGGGTTAGTGGCTGTTGAGTTTATGAGGAAGTTGTATTCTAAAAAGGGCTCAAGAGGAGTGGGAGAAGTCGCTCTCTCCAACCTTGGTAACTCTCTCCATCCCTGCTAAAATATAAGCCTCTGGCCATTGGCCTCCAACAGCAGTAACACAACGGACTGTTTAAAGGTTATTTTATTAAATATCTTCAGTTCAAGGTTTCATTGTAACAAAGCTATGAAGGGTCTACCAACATTCAGAACAAACACTAATTATTTTTAAATTATTTCTATGTCATCATGCAAAAATTCTGCATCAAATGCCTTCCATTTCCTGTTTAAAAGGTGATTTTAATAGTCTATTGTCTATAGATGCTGACATTAGCCCCAGAAGAGGAGTAAGAATGCTAAGAAGTAGGGCTGGAGCAGCCATATGAAGCTATGGGTCTCAATGAACTCTAAGACCATTTGTCTTCAAGCCAGCAAAACCAAATCCTGTGGTGAAGGGATCTGCGTGCTGGCACTGCAGGCTGCAGGACGGGAATGGGCACATGCCCAGGGACTGGGACATGCATGAGGTGCTCAGAGGAGCCTGGCTAAATCCAAGCACCAGCACCTGTGAGTATATGCTCTTCTCAGCTGGCTCCAAAGTAAACCTGTAGCTTTGCCTCTTCTCCCAGCTCTTGTGCCTCCTGAAGGTAGTCTAGGGAGCTGGAATCTACCCACCTCTTCCCCCAAAAGTGCAGATACTTGTGCAGATAAACCTGCAGAGTTGTTTTGGGGGAAATCAAGGCCATGACCAATTGCTCCTCCATTATCTTCTCTGCTAACTGTCAGGGTATAGATCTTTCTCTCCTGGAATGGGACTCCTTGAGCACAGAGAGGGACAATGAATGTGGAAGCCTTGGCTCTGGACACCTCTTTTGGGGACATGCAGGGTGGGGGATGATGCCCATGCAGATTGTCCAGCTGTAAGCCTATACTTCAGTTGGTCAGTAAAGAGGTTTCTTTAAGGAGGATACCTCTTCTTACCAGAGCAGTCAGGTCAATTTCAAAGACAGGAAAAGAGATGGACGTGCAGCAAGGGTTGAATAAGAAGGGAGGCAGCCCTGAAGGCAGCCTGAATGCATAGAAACAACCACCACCTCTTATCCCGCTGCCTCACTCCTCCCATCCCACAGGGGCACTCGGCAGAGGGCCCAGGCCCAGATGAGGGTCAGCATGGGGACCACCACCATGAAAAGGCAAGACAAAGATGGTCCAGATCAGCACAGAAACAGAACTGCCAAAGGCAGCAAGGGGAGCCCTGGCCAGGGCCTGGCTCGCTCCTTGCTAAGTTATAAGAAAACAAACACGAAGCAAAGCAGCAACCCCTTCCCCTTCCTAGCTGCAGGGATCAGGCCTCAATATCAGGGTCCACGTGCATTGTGCATCCTATAGAAATGGATGAGTAAGTGAGTGCATGTCAGACTAACACGAGGTTTCTCATCAGCTTCATCACGGACACACTTCTGCAGCACCAATTCTCTTTCCTTCTACACTAAATAAAACAGTACAGCAATGTCCGGGCCCTCAGTCCTGAGGCCACTGCTTCTCAGCTGCCTTCACAGCAGGCTGGGAGCTATGCATTCTCTTCCCAATAGGCCTGATGGCCACGATGTTCTCATCAGCCTCATTCTAGGCGCCTGTGCAAGTTCTGAAGAAGTCCATTCCTAGACCTGGGGTAAGCAGGCCACCTCAGGAGCTGCAATCATATCACGGCCCCCAAAGCTCTGTCAGAATTCTTGCCTGGTCCACCTGAGTCCATGGGGGCCAGAGGCCAAGCTCACCTCTTCAGGGCTGGTGGGTGAGCCCACTGCTCATGCCAGGATGGGCATCACACAAACTCCTGCCTTCTTGCCAGCCCAAGGGCTATTGGTGGTTTTAAAACGCATCATGGTACGGATTCCATTTTTTTTTAAAACAATCTTTTTTCTTTTTTTTTTTTTCTTAAATGTAAAAAACACCTCGGTACAGCAGAGACAGACACGAAGGGCGGGCGGGAGGGCTGCATGCAGGGGCGTGCATTGGCTGCTGCCGCTTTGTAATTTAATTGTTTTAAACCTCAAACGAACAGGACTGCCGCTGTCACTCAGGCCCTCCAGAGCCACTGGCTGCGAAGGTTCGACCTCCGGCTGGAATCTCCTAATGCCCCTGTCAAACAGGACAGAACGTGGTAACAGAACAGAGGACAGTGAGCACACAGATGAGTTCCAGGGACTTAAGCACACTACACACGTCTGCCTGAGAAGGTGGCAAGTCTGCCTGAGAAGGTGGGGGAAGGGGGATGAAGCTAATGTTTAAATATAACACTGCCTCACATTTGCTGAGCATTTACCAAGTGCTTTACTTATAGTATCTGAATTAACCCTCACGAGAATTCAGTGAGGTAGGTAACACTCTTTCCCTCTTTAAGGAAACTGAGTTTAAGGAGGGGAAGTAACCTGTCCGAGGTCACCCAATTTGGAGCCAGACCCAAGTCTGTCTGATTTTCGAGCATAACTTATTGTGACTGTTCTGCCCAGTCTTTGCCTCTCCTCTGGGATGGCCCACACCTCCTCTCCCAGGGCCGCCACCTCCCAGCCTTTGCTCCTTCCTCTGACCCCACGTGTCCCAGCCCCTTCCAGCCCCTCTCCCCCCCAACCAGGTGCACCTGTGGCTGAGCTCACTGCAGCGGTGCGGCAGGGGCCCCTGAGCAGTGATAGTGGACATTGAGCCACTTGCCATCCCGGCGGTGCCAGACCCGGGTCTCCTCTGACTGGCTGGTGCGAGGCCGACCCTGCCCGTCGATGTACTGGGTGAGGCGGATGTAGGCGATGCAAGCTGCGTCCTCCCCAATCACGTGGACGTGTGGGTTTAGGATGGTGGTATGGATGGGCTTGCTGTTCTTGGACAGGACTGCAGGGGGCAGGGCAGGGTGGGGTAGGTAGGAGCATGTCAGGCCTGGGCACCTGCATTTTCCTCCCAGTCTGCACCTCCAAGTCTCACTCTCTCTCCTGCAACCATTCCCAGAGTCTCCAGGTCCCCCCAACATCCTCCAGTGGCCAGGATACCCCATCACATTAATCACATTAGTCTCCATTATCCAAAAGGAAGAAAAAGGTAAGTAACGATGATGGTAATAGCAGCTACTCTTTTAATTGGGCGTTGTACTGGGGCTTCACATGCACAAACTGTTTTCTTGTTTGATAATGTTTTTCTTCATTATAAGATAGGGAAACAGGCTCAAGGAGTAATTTGCCTAAATCAGGTTTGAACTCAGGACCATGTGACTCTAATAAAGTCTATGGATTTTTCTACTTTGTTAGACTACTTAGATTTCCTAGGGGTTAATTTGTCCTTAATTAGGGCTGCAGAGCAAAACCATGAATTTAAACCATTCACAACTGATTTGTTCTTTTTTTTTTTCTAAAGGCACTGAAAGTTAAATAGAGTCACCAAAGCACCAAGTTCAGGATATTCCCAGGACTCTCAGGATCCTCTGGGGAAAAGGCAAAAGAAGTTGGATTGCCATTATCCGCATATGCTGTGCAAACTGTGTTGCTTTTATTGAGATTCACATTTTAGTTCAATTCAAATGTTAGACAAGGGCTATATGAGACCTTTCCTAGAACTAATATAAACTCTTGAATTGCTTCTGGCTAACAGAATGACTTAGATAGCCGAGGGTTTACATATGCAGCTGAGATGTGAAAAGAGGGTGGGAGTCAGTAGAGAAAATAGTGCCTAAATAAAATTCAGGACAGGATGGGGAAGGTCCAGGATATAATGGGAAGGAAAAAAGGAAGGAGGGGGAGGGTCAACAGAGTAGAAAGACAGGAGGGGTGAGGATTCAGCTTCTTATTCCCTGGGACTTCCACAAACTGTCCAGAATGTACACCCCACCCTCCTCATCCAGGATGCCTGCCTCCCTCCGTATTCAGGAAGATTCTAGCCACAACTTCCAATCTCACAAATCACCAAGAGCGCCCTGTTACTTGCTTGCACATTCTTATCCTGGTTTTAATTTCCTCTACTGTGAAACCTGCAGACACAGAGCTTCATTATTACTTGCTAGGATCATCTCAACCTAATCTCAAGGGGTTTCCAATCCATTTTGGAAGCAGGTAAGGCTTAAGAAATACAGTGACCCTGATTGTGGTGACTGGCACTGCCATGAGGTAGCTGCAGAATGAATGGGCACTCATGGCTCTGGAGCTGGGCCTTCAAAGGTGCCCGTTTCAGACTATCAGGGCACAAGGAGGTACACATACAGAGTAGGGGTGCAGCAGGAAGGTCAGATAAGGGAAAAGTGGGCAACTTGGATAAGAAGGTAAGCAGGGGACAGAGGCAAAGGAGGTGAAGGGGCAGGCAGGAGTATATCAGCAGCACGAACCCACTCACGATTCTCAAAGTAAAATTTATGGAAATCCATCCCCTCCACGAGGTTACCAAGAGCCTCCGGCTCAAAGGAAGTGAGGCCTGGATCACAAATCTTCCTGCAAGGGAAAAAAAAAGCAGCCTGTCAGGCTTCTATGGAGTTACTCATCTTTCTTCCTCATCAGTGGCGGCTATCCAGTAGTGACAAGTTAGCCGTGGGCCATGCCTGACAAGACAGCTAAGATCTTTGGGGCCTGCCTGGTGAACTGCTCAGCCCTGCCCTCTAGGCCCACTGCCAGGACACCATGGGTGAGCTCAATTACAGGGAATCTACTTGGAAAGGCTCCCAGCCTATCGTCTGGAGTTTAACTCAAACACTGTGCCTACGGCCCAGCCTTCCCTTTTCCCAGGCTCCTAACTGCTTTTTGGAAGCAGGGAAGACCTTGAGAGACAACTTAGGTCACAAGGACATGGGTCTCTACTCACGTGTAGGCCTCAAAATCCCCATTGTTGATGGCTTCAATCAGCTGTTCCGTGATCTTAATGATCTCCTGTTTTCGCACTGTGGGGGTGGGGTAAAAATCCACCAATTTACCTGCTGGGGAACCTCCCAGTGACAGAGAGCCTTCCCCAATCCTTCAGGGAGTCCCCTGTGATCTCTATGACAAAGACATCCCTCTCCTCTGTCTTTAAGGTCCTTGGCAGGAAGAGCAAGCCCACTTTTCTTTTCTACCTCTCTCTCTGGTGTAGGCCACAGACCGCTTCATCCTGAAGCCTGTGCATTAGTTATGGTTTTCTGGCCTTTGCCTCTCTATCAACAACCAGGTTGTAGAAAACACTCTCGTCTTTAACAGGTGAGGAGCCTGGAACGTCGGGAATGCTGTGTATCCCCTCCCCAGCAGGTTCAGCCTCTCTCGGAAGCATCTCTCAATAAGACTGTTTCCACCCCCCACTTACTTCTCTCACCTGAAGGGGCTCAGTCAGGTCTCAATCACCACCCACCCTCTTAGCTCTCATTCAGTAATCCAGAACCTAGCCTTGGGCTACAGCCAGCCTGTGAGCAGGAATCTAGCTAGGGATGAGGGCTCCATGCGATGAACAGAGCCCTAGGATGGATGCTTCACCCTCCTCATCAACTCCATAGGACTTCTCTGGGGTAAATGATCTTGGAACTGTACAAACTCTTGGCAGCCTCTCACCAGAGAGACTGGTCCGTTTGCCCTGGACAAGCCTTGGAAAAGCAATACTTCTCATACCAGCTTTCATGCCAGGACATGTTCCTCAGGAAAACCAAGACAAGGCTCAGACTGACAGGCAGGCAGGGTTGGTGCCCTCAGAGCCCCCCGCCCTACCCCATCCCAAGCCAACGGACAGCTGGTGACGTCCTGATCTCATGGGCAGCTCACTTACAGGGAGCGCCACTATTAGCAGGGGGTGCCGCCAGGGTCAGTGAGGGCTCGGATTGAGCTCAGGCTAACCCTGACCCGAGCCCCGGGCTGGCCCAGGCCACAAGCCTTTCCTCACAGGAGCGAGAGGCTGCAAGACAAATGCAAGCATTAGAACAGCACCATCACGGCACAGCTGGGCCACCACAGCCGAGGAGCACAGTTAGGAGGGGTAGTGCAGCCCAAGGTGCACCCAGGAGGGGCCCCCACAGCCATCAGCACCACTAGGTGGGCAGCTCAAGGTGAGCAAGCAGCAGGTTAGGGGAACCAGTGAGTTCGACCCACTTTCTAAAGAAGCAAGCAGGTATGTACACACAACACACACACCCTCTCCCACCCCCAAACCCATCTGGAGGACCTGACTGGGGCCCTGTGGGTGAAGAGGGTTGTGTTTAGAAAAGAAGTAGACAAAGGCATCCTCTAACACAGACATAGCTAAAAATATAAATATGAGCTACCGATAACCCAGCAAGGCACTGTATCAAGACTTTCTACGATCTTGTCCGTTTTTCTTAACAATGCTAGGAGGTAGGTGCAGCTCTGGGAGGTTAAACTATTTCACACACTTTTGGAGGTAGTGTTGCTGGGATTTAAACTCAGGTCTGTCTCACCCCAAACCACATGCTCTTAGTGTGATATTATGCTGAGCCTCAGGAAACAACACCGTGCTCGGCTACTGCAACTTTCCCACCCCCCCATTCCCACCCCTACACACCTGACATCTGACTCTGCCCTTCTTCCTGGCTCGGTGCTGAGGCAAGGCCCATCGCATATCCCAGTGGCTTTCTACTCCCTCCCTCCATGCCATGCTCTTCCACCCACTCTTCTGTAGTTCTCTGGGCCCCAGACTCAGGGGCCCCTGCCTGGTATTAACAGCGCCTCCAATCGGCTCCCCCACCCCTAGCAGAGGCCGTGCTCCCAAAGCTTACTAAGATGGGCAGCTGGGCTGGGCTGACAGCTCTGATGGGGATCCCTGAGGGGCTTCAGGATGAGCCAAGGAGACGGAAGCCAGAATGTGCCTCCCTCACACTTACTGGCTGAGGAGCAGAGAGAAGGCTGGGGCTGCATGCCTGCAGAGGGGGCTGTTCTGTCCCGGGAGCTCCGTCCTTCAGGCACCGAGCTGCCATTCCCAGTGCGGAGCGGGGCAGCTAGCCAGCCAGGGCAGGGCAGGGCAAGGCAGAGCAGCCAAAACAAACAGAACAAGGCAGGTGAGCGAGCAAGCCAGACAGGACCCAAGCCCGTGGCGCTGCAGAGCCGGGGCAAGGTGACGCCTCGGGCTGCTGTGGACACTAGACAACATCCCACGCCGCCGCCTCTGCCAGAGAGGCCTCCCAGTCGAGAGCACCAGGCAGGTGCACAGATCTGGGCTGTGGCTTCCAGAGGAGCCTTAAGACAGCCTGTATGAGGACCCCTGCTCCCAGGGAAGACGTTCAAGGGGGCAGGCCACAGGGTGAAGGTGCCTACTACTTAACTCTGCCAGTACCACCAGAGTCGAACAGATCTGGTCTTACTCCCAGCACTCTGGAGGAACTATTCTTTACTGCCTTATATATTTTCTATTATTTTGGTTCCCAACAGTTTGGGAACTGTTACTGTTCCTGGGCATGCTTTCTCAACTCTGCCCTACAATCTTTTCTGATAGCTTGGCCTAAGGTCACTTATTGAAGGCAAAGGGAACAATTTCAGGAGGCCAAACCAAAGAATAGGACAGAGATTCCCAGGGATCTGGCCTGTCATGCCCTCCCATATGCCCTGGCACTCTGGCCAGGCCCAAACTTAGGCTGGTGGTCCTTTAGGACAGTCAAGTGTGGCTTCACAGATGTCAAATCAGTTCCATTTACATCACTGAGGCCGGGATCTTGGGACTAGAATTACCAACTCATCCCAGGGTACCCAGGACAATCTTGGTTTTAAAACAGAAAGTTCTGCATTCTGGGAATTGCCTCAGTCCTAGGAAAACTGAGACAATCGGTCGCTGTGCTTACAACTCATGACACTTGTGGGCTACTTCTGCAGGAACCTGAGGTATCCCTGTTCTGGGATGTCACATCATTATCAGCAACAGGAACAGTTCTCTGAGCCCTGGCCCCTGGAAAATCTCTAGTCTAGCTATTCTAGATTTGAGATCAAAGAAGAGAGGCCTCTGCCCAGCCCAGCAGCATCAGACAGGGCCTCATACTGTGGCTCATGGAAAGCAGCTTTTGTGCCAAGTCCTCTCCCGGGAGTATAAGAGTCACCAATCCCAGTTCTGGGGGCAGACAAGACAGGTGGCCCAACAGAGCCAAGGTACCTGGGTCACTGCTGGGGTCCTTTCCCCTCCAAGGGCCAGTACTTACCTTTGAGGTCCTCATCTTCTGTGGTGGTATTGCAGCTCTCTGTGGAGCCCTGTAGGCCAAAAACAACACAAACAAAACAAAAAAACCCCAAAACACCCATGTTTCTATATGCCCTTGGAAACCAGATGAGCCAAGCAGAACAAAAGCAGAGTGCGTGCGCCCACAAGAGGTACAAGGAGGAATCACAGAAGGTTCCACTTCCACCCTTTCTATCTGACTCTTTTAAAACTTCAGATTCCCAAATCCCCTCCACTCAGTAAGCAGTACCATTTACTCAGTTACTCAGGCTGAAACCTGGAGTCACCCTTCATTCTCTCCCTTTTTCCCTTGTACCCCAGTCACCCACTCTAAAAGAAAATGTCAGCTCTACCTCCAAAATAAATCCCACGTCTTACCTCTTCTCTTCAAACGCACAGCAACAACCTGAGTCCCAGCTACCAGCATCTGGCACCTGCACTACTCCCGCCTCCTGGTCTATCGCCATGCTTGCCTCCTCCCCAGAGTGCTTGCCCATGACCAGAGCGATCTTTCAAAGTATAAATTAGATTCTGTTACTCCCCCCTGCTCCTTGCTGCTAGAATAAAGTGCAAACTCCTATGAGGGCCTCCGAGTAGGCCCTGCCCCTTTTCTGACCTCATCTCCCTCCGCCATTCTTCCCTCTGCTCCCCTCGCTCTTAGCTCTGCTTGATTTCTTCTAGTTCTTACACTAGCCAAGCCTCGCTTGCAGTTCCCTCTGCCCCAGAGGTGGCCTGGCTGCCTCCTTCCTGCCCACCCTTTAGCTCAGCTATTACCTTCTGAGAGAGGCCCTTTCCCGACCACTTCATTAAGGCCTTGTTTACACTGACTCTTTGCTTTGTGCCATTTTCTTCAGAACATGTATCACTCTTGGATTTTACCTTACTTGTCTGATTACTAGTATGTTAGTGAAAATACAGAAGGCACAAAGGGGTGACGTGATGGAGGATGCTCCAGGGTTTAATCACACTCTTGCCTCTGTATTTTTTTTTTTTGAGTTGGAGTCTCACTCTGTCGCCCAGGCTAGAGTGCAGTGGCATACTCACAGCCACCCCAGTGTTGACCTGCTGGACTTCGGCAATCCTTCCGCCTCAGCCTCCCAAGTAGCTGTAACTACAGGTGTGCACTACCACGCCCAGCTATTTTTTTAAAAATTTATTTTAGAGACAAGGTGTTGCCAAGTTGCCCAAGATGGTCTTGAACCAGTGGGTTCAGGCAATCCATTCGCCTTGGCCTCTCACAATGCTGGGATTACAGGTTGAGCCAACAACCCTGGCTTTGCCTCTGTTTTTTTAGCTAACATTTACTTTTTGTGTTTGCTTGTTTTTTGAGTTGAGATCTCACTCTGTTGTCCAGGCTGGAGTGCAGTAGTAGAATCATGACTCACTGCAGCCTCGCACTCCTGAGCTCAGGTAACCCTTCCACCTCAGCCTTCTGAATAGTAGGGACTACAGGTATGCATCACCAAACCTGGCTAATTTTCTAACTTTTTCAGAGAGATGAGGTCTTGCTATGTTACCTAAGCTGGATTTGAACTCCTGGGCTCAAGCAATCCTCCCAAAGTGCTGGGATTACAGGCATAAGCCACCATGCCCAGCCTATTTACTTTCATTTAAACTTCTCAATTTATGGAAGAAGATTCTATTACTATTCCCAATTTACAGATAAGAAAACCAAAGTGGGCCCTTGCTAAGCTATGGTGTGGCCTTGTGCTCTTTGAGCTATGGCCAGGCCATGTTTTCTTAAGCTTTGGCCTCCTCCCTTCCCTTGGGGAGGTGAATGCTCTCTTTCCCTCCCTCCCTCTCCAATTTACTTTCTAAATAAATTATACTTTCTATTCTAAAAACAAAACAAAAGAAAACCGAAGTGCATAGAGGTCAAGCAACTTGCCCAGAGGCATGAAGCCAGAATTCTAACAGGGTCTGCCTGATTGCAGAACTTGGGCTCAGAATCACTAAGACATAATGACTTTCCTCAAAATGAGGCAGCTGATGGGCACATACCACCTCAAGCCTGGCCTCTGTAAACACCTAAGCCTCAGGTGCAGCCTGCAGGCTGCCATCCGCAGGATCTGAAGATCCCTGTGACCCAGGCCACCTGTTTCCTGCTGACCTGGAAAGCAGGAGATGGGCTTGGAAGTCACTCACCTTGATCCCATCTGTAGCGTTGTGTACCACGGTGGTTTGTGGCTCCTGTGAGAGAAGATGAAAATTACCCTTCTGACTTGGGGCCAGATCCACAGCTCTTCCCTGAGGGACCCTAACCCTAACGCCCATAGACCCTGTGATGACCACTGAGGCCTGCCACCAGCCATCCCCACGAGACGAAATATCCTAGCTCAACTGGGCTTCCAGGCAGCTGGGAAAGCCCTAGATTTAGGCAACAGCACTGGCTGGTAAGGAGAGACCTGACATTTACAGAAGCAGATGCCCAGGAAGCTGAGAGGACAACGGCCTCTGTCCCTGATTCCTGCTGATCCTGAGGGCTCTTTCCACATGGGGGTCCAATGGGGCAAGCACATGGAAGAGCTGTGAGACTGAGGGCACCAGCAGGTCCTGCCAACAGTGTTCATCAAGGGCTGTGTGAGAGACAGGACCACAGGGAGACAAGAATGGTAAGGTCTCCCAGGAAGATCCAGGAGGCCGCTCAGCAAGCTGAGCCCAGGGAGCTGCCTGTGTCTTCCACCTTTTGTCTTCCCCAGGGTTCCTGGCTCTATAGCACTACATCAGGCCACATGAGGGTCTGCCGGAAGTAGAAGAGTAGCAGGCAAGATCACTCCTCCTTCTCTCCCAGTCGTCTCCCGACTAAGTCTCATGTTAGCCACTAATGGCAGAGGGCACTCTGAGAGCACACAGGGCCCCTGGGACCCAGGAGAGAACTCCAACAGCACAAGGCTCCAGGAACTCAGAGACTCCAGCCCTCCTTCCTGGCTTTGCAAAGGGGAGGCTGAGGCAGGTTTTACAAGGAGGCCTCCAAGAACTGAGGTACAGGTTCCAAGAAAGCTCCTGCCCTCTCCTTTTGTAAGCAACTCACCTTCCCGGCCCCCACAGCAGACCCAAAGGGGTCCCAACCTGGGGCTGGGAGGTTTAGCTGAGAGCCCTGATCACTCTTCCCCCACCCAACAGCGAAAGGGGCAGGAGCAGCAGTTCTGCCATGCAGGATGGAGCGTGGCCAAGCGGGACAATGAAGGGGAAGGGGCCTTCGGGGCAGCACACAAAGCAGCTTCCTCTATCGGAAACAAGAAAGGATCAAGGCCGAGGAGGCCTAGGAGGGAGGGCAAGAAGAGGAAGAGGGAAGAGGCAGGATGCAGCCAGGGGCAGAGGCGGAGAAGCTGTAGTCAGGAGGTACCATGGCCGTCTGCAAGGGCGCGGGCTCTTGGGCTGGGCTTACGAGACTGTTTTTGTTGTTGCTCTGTGGCTGAGACAAGAAAACAGATGGTTTAGTTCCTCCAGAGTCACCAAAGCAGCTCAGGTCCAACTCCCAGACCTCCCTTGCCTCTCGGCCTGGCCCGGAGGAGCTAGGCCTGAGGTGCCCTCCGTAACACTGTGCAGATGGGCGCAATGGCTGGAGAGATGTTCGGAGGAAAGGAGTATTTGGCGGGGGGCCCAGAGACCTAACTCTGGAGGCTTCCTCAAGGTCCCAAAGCCTTGTTTTAAAGCATGTCTCCAGAAATCTCTGCTCGTGCCAGGTGCCATGTCATTGCACAGTCACACCTACCCAAAGAAATGTAAGAACTTCTTCCCAATTTACAGGGGAAAGGAGGGTAGTTTATAAGCAAGCAGAAAAAAATTCAGAAACTCTGGGTCCCCTAACTGTGGGCAGCCTCCTGCTGCCCTTTCAACCCAGCACCTGTGATTTCCTTCTTCTTACAATACCAATTCGAAGCCTGATCTGAAAAGAGGAGGAAGAAGAAAAAGACTACCTGGCCTAAGAGATGGTGTCCAGAGAGGACGGGGGGATGATGACTTTGAATACGAAATACATTTGTGACCCCGGGAAGCAGACACAGGGTTGTGCCGTTCACCTTTCTGCCTGATAGATCTTGAACTTGATCACCTGGAAGCAAGGGCAGAGCTCCAAGGAGGGGCAGGTGAATCCCAGCAGAGGCTGTGGCATAGTTCCAGAGCCCAGAGGTCAACATTCCTAACAGCAACACAACCACCAGGGAAACCTCCTTGTCTTTTGGAACGTTACACTGAGTGGTACAGCAAGGGAGAGGCTGAGGTAGACTTTACAAGGAGGCCTCCAAGAACTGATAGAGGCAGAGAAGGATGGTAGGAAGGAAGGAGGCCAATCTCCAGGGTAGGAAGCCACGTCGATGCAATGTTCTCTGCCTCTTACGATTCCCAAATCAGTGCCCTCCAGAGAGACTGATTCCCAAATCAGTCTCTCCGGAGTCCCAGTGTCCCAATGTCACTGAGGAACAGTCTGATGCCTGCCAGTTCTTCGACAGTCATTGAGACAAATGTGTGGCTACTGTCTCTACACAGGGTGGCTAGAATGCACCTCTTCTGTCCAGGGACACATATGGTCGGCATCTTGACTTTTCGACTTCTTGCCTGAAGGCCTCTTAGACCAGACCTGAAGCCATCTATCCCTACTTGTTGTCAATGACTGAGACATCCCCAAACCCAGGGCTAGGCATGGAACCTCAAGCCAGGCACCCAGTGCTACAAGACTCCGCTGTACTCTGCAGGCTAGAGAAGAGGGGTCCCAAAAGTAGTCCAGCTGTAGATCTATACTCACATGAGCTCTGCCGTCTCCCATTCTCTCCAGGAAGGAGCAGAACCCTCCTAGCTCAGCTACTGATGCTGGCCTCCTGTTTGGGGCTAACTGGAGAAGCCTGCCCTGACTGCAAATTCCATCTGAGATCAAGACCCTCACAGGGGAAAGGACTCCAGGGTGCCCATAAAACCTGCCTTATCTGCAGAGGGCCAGGATGTCACCTGAGTGGTACCACCTCTGGTTTTAATGGATGGTTTCTTTTTTTCTGAGTTGGAGTCTCACTGCAGCCTTGACCTGCTGGGCTCCGGCGATCCTTCCGCCTCAGTCTGCTAAGTAGCTGGAACTACAGGCACACTCTACCACACCCGGCTAATTTTTTGATTTATGGTAGACATGAGGTCTCACCAAGTTGCCCAGGCGGGTCTCGAACCCGCAGCCTCAGGCAATCCACTCACCTCAGCCTCCCAAGGCGTGGGATTACAGGCTGAGCCTCTGAGCCCGGCTTAATGGATGGTTTCATAATGACTCAGGCTGCTGTGTTTCCCTGGGTTTCCTGCGTTCCATGACAAAGATGAGTTCACAGTAGTCTTTCACCTGGTCCCCTGGGGCTGGGTGGGCAGGATGAAACACCGGGCGCAGCTGGCTAGTAGGACTTGCGCAGGGGCAAGGCCAGGAGAGCGGGGTCCCGAGCTGGGAGCCTGCAACCAGCTCTTCAGCCCACCACACAGTTGTCCTTTGGCTGCCAGTCTACAGGAGGCAGCTGCTTGTGCCGGGTGAGCTGGGCCTCTCCTCCAGAGTACCAGTGAGTGAGGGTCTCTCTCTCTGTTCACCAACTGGCCCTGAGTGTCTATCAGCTTCACTTCCTGCCCCGGGCTACTGAGGGCTGTCCAACCTCCACGGTGGGAGGCGCCACACCACACCTTCCAATGCCCACTTTTGAGGCCACTGGGTGACCTTCGGTAATGGCCCCCGCCTGGCAGGACAGGCCACACCTGCCCACACAGCACAGACATGCAGTGAGAATGAGTGAAGCACACGCACATGGCAGAATGGGTTTGCGTGGCTGGCAGGCGGGCGCAGGCAGCATGGAGTGGGCGGATGGGTGGGCAGGCAAGGCTCACCATTAGGTGCACGCTGGAACTCGACTTCCTTTTCTGGACACACCACAGCACAAGGGAAAGAGAAGGGGAGAGAGGTGAGAAGAAGCACAGAGACACTGCAGGTTAGTGCACCAGCGTGGGCTCTGCACCAGGGGGAGAAGAGAGCAGGAGGAGACCCGGAGTCCAGCACCAGAGTTACAACAGCACACAGACCGACGGGTACTCACGCCCTTCTAAACCCCAGGAAAGGAGGCGCTCCTTTACTGTCGGGTTCACAGGCACAGTTTTAGAGTATTCTGGATGCCTCGGCCTTGCTCAGAGAAAGCCTCTTAAGGGGCTTAAGTCTACAAGAGTCAGTAACCTTTTGCTGCAAGTTTATAGGCCTGGGTTCATAAGCTTAGCTCACCCTGTAAGGTTATTTATTTTCTCTCATTACTGTAACTGAAATTCAAGTGAGCAGCTACCAGGTAAACAGCAATGGCTATCAGCTTTAATATCATCTGACTTCTGAACCTAGACTTCACCGTACCCCTAGACTGCTTTGCAGTTAAAGATGTGAAACGTTTTAAAATCATTTAACAGTTAAAGTGTGGCCTCTCATTTTTTGTCGGTATGGCCATGCTTGTTTAAAAGACTTGGATGTTTTATTGCATTTTGCAGTTAGTGGGAAAAAGAAGCACGGAGTGCTGGTGATTAAAATTGCAGTAAGCATAAAGACGCAGAGACGTAAGCCACAGGGGATGTTGAAAGCAGTGATTTCTTAGCCTCGAGATGCTCACAGACTTCATGTTCAGATGTGAAACAAGAGCATCAAAATAAAGACCACATGGAACACTGAAAATAGATCACAGAAGACTGTGTCTAAAAGGTGAAGGGTGATTACGAATTTTATGATTCGCTGGGGGACAGAGTTCCCCTTGGAGTGTGTCTGTCTCTTGTTTGATTTTTGTTTGTTTGTTTGTTTGTTTTTTGGGGTTTTTTTTGAGTCGGAGTCTCACTCTGTCGCTCAGACTGGAGTGCAGTGGTCGCTCACGGCCACTGCAGCCTCGACCTGCTGGGCTCCAGCGATCCTTCCACCTCAGCCTT
>NW_007255803.1:328868-373631 GCF_000164805.1 Carlito syrichta | reverse complement strand
GCAATCCACTCACCTCAGCCTCCCAAAGCGCAGAATTACAGGCTGAGCCACCAAGCCCAGTGATTTTTGGTTTTTTTTTTTGAAGAGAAAGGGTCTTGCTTTTCCAACCAGGCTGGAGCGGAGTAGCACAATTATAGCTCACTACTGCTGGAAATTCCTGGGCTCAAGGGATCCTCCCACCTCAGCCTCCTAAGTAGCTGGGACTACAGGCACATGCTACCACACCTAACACATTTTTTAATTTTTTTTTTTTGAGTTGGAGTCTCACTCTGTCGCCCAGGCTGGAGTGCAGTGGCACACTCATAGCCACCCCAAGCGCTGACCTGCTGGGCTCCAACAATCCTTCTGCCTCAGTCTGCAGAGGCCTGGGATGTCACCTGAGCGGCCCCACCTCTGGTTTTAATGGATGGTTTCATAATGACTCAGGCTGCTGTGTTCCCCTTGGTTCCCTATGTCCCATGAGAAAGATGAGTTCACAGTTGTCTTTCACCTGGTCCCCCGGAACTATAGGCATACACTATCACGCCTGGCTAATTTTTTTTTTTTTTTGAGTTGGAGTCTCACTGTGTCGCTTTCGCCTCAGCCTTCCGAGTAGCCGGAATTACAGGCACGTGCTACCACGCCCGGCTGATTTTTTGATTTATTGTAGAGATGAGGTCTCGCTGCCCAGGCAGGTCTTGAACCCGCGGGCTCAGGCAATCCACTCACCTCAGCCTCCCAAAGGAGCGGGATTACAGGCTGAGCCACCGAGCCCAGCAATGTTTTTATAGAGACAGGGTCTCCTTGATGTTGTTTGCCTTTTGCACATTCATTTAACAACAACCAACAAACATTTATTGAGGGTTGTTTTAGGCACAGTAAACATATCTGATGCATTGCTCCTGCCCTCAGGGGGCTGACTTTCTACTTTGGAAGGCATTTCCAGGAATGTATTATAATCAAAAGAAAGAGGCTACAAACATTTAAAAGAATGGTTCACAATTTAGAATGAGATCTAAAGGGAAAAAAAACACCCTAAGTATAATTAGGCCTCTTTTGCATTAGCCTTTCAAATATGCCCAAATATAAGATAAGATTTTACTTCCAAAATTATCCCTCAAAAAGAGGGAGTTGCCTTACATTCATATAGATATAGATATATGTATGTTGTGTGTATATATATATATCTCCTTAGCTCTTTGCCCAACTAGAGTGTTAATACTTTTAGGGAAGGCTCATATCTTATGTATCTTTGCAATCTCCCAGCATATGCCTTACAGTTAGCATATGATCAACAAATGTTTGCTGAGTTGGACTGGGTTTGCTGACTCTGGTTTTTCAAAAACCCAGGCTAAAGCAGAGCACAGGCTCCTAACCTGCACCGAATCACAGCAGTGAGAACTCTGCCTGAACACTTAACTCACCAGGCCCAGCCTTGATTCTAGTGATTTTCAGGGGCTTGTTGTCATTGCAGATTGCTGTTACCTGGACCCTGCCTTAAAGCAGACTTCTGGCCTATGGGGAATACATTCCTAACTTTCTCCTAGCTGGCTCTCTTTTTCCTAAACTGTCCCGCATGAGAACTTGAGGTCACTCTTTCTACTCCAAGGTTGCTTCTCAGCTTGGTAAACAATTTTGAATTTCTCTCTCCATCCTTTCAGGGCTTTGCCCTCAGCCATGCACAGTTGAGCTCCTTCTCAACTAGCACATGGCAGCGTTGTCTAAATCCCAGATTTTTTTTTTTGGAGTCTCACTCTGTCGTCTAGGCTGGAATGCAGTGGCATGCTCATGGCCACCCCAGCATTGAACTGCTGGGCTCCGGTGATCCTTCCACCTCAGCCTTCCAAGTAGCTGAAACTACAGGCGTGCGCTACCATGCCTGGCTATTTTTTAAATATATATTGTAGAGATGAGGTCTCACCAAGTTGCCCAGGCTGGTCTTGAACCCACAGACTCAGGCAATCCCCTCACCTCAGCCTCCCAAAGTACAGGGATTACAGGCTGAGTACCGAGCCCGGCCTTTTTTTTTTTTATAACTATAACTATATATTTTTATTTTTTTATAACTTTATTTTTTATTTATAACTTTATTTTTTTATAACTATAGCACACTGCAGCCTCGAACTTCTGGGCTCAAGTGATCCTCCCACCTCAGTTTCCTGAAAAGCTAGGACTACAGGTGTGTACCATCACACCCAGCTAAATGCCAGATAATTTCTTTTTTAAAAAACCCCATATCTCACTTTTACTTTAGAATTGTATATTTAAAATTTTAAACTGGAAAAGGGTTCAAGCCTTTTTTCCATTCTTAATTTAAATAAATATTCAAATAGTACTTAAAAAAATAATAACCTTTTTTTCCCCCCTTACTTACTTTCTTTCTTTTAAAGATAAGATGACCATTCTGGGACTAGCACAAGCCATGAGCTGTCCTAGACTAGAGGCCTCTCTGGATCTGCGAGTCTATGGCCCCTTCCGTCTTGTCCTCACAAGTGGCTCTTACTCTTTCATAGTCACTGGCATCCAACTTCAAAGAAACCTAAACTGAACCTGAAGCCCCCAAATTCAAGAGAACAAGACAAAACTAGCTGCTCAATGCTAGTCAAAATACAATACTAGTATTTTGAGCATTCTGAAGAAAGCATCTGAAGAGTGAGACAGAAAACTCTCTATGGACACTTAAGGAATTGGGGAAGGGGAAGTTAAGACAGGGTCTAAAAGACGAATGCAGAATGCTGAAAGCTCAGGACCTTCTGAGCAACTCCATAGGTCTCTCCAAAACATAGGTCATCCATAACCTTCACATGCAAAAGGGCCTAAAGAGCTCAAACTCTACACATCTTGCTCTGTCCTTCCCTTTGCTTCAACCATGCCAGTAATTGTTATATACATGCTTCTGATTATAAAAGGATTGCAACCACATTACAAGCAACTTGGAACACAGAAAAGAGGGAAAAAATACTCATACTCTAATCACTCTTCCAGGCCTTTATTTTGGAGTTGAGTCTCACTCTGTTGCCCAGGCTGGAGTGCAGTCACTCAAACACGGCTTACCACAGCCTCGACCTCCTGGGTTCAGGTGATCCTTCTGCCTCAGCCTCCCAAGTAGCTGGTACTATAGGTGTACGCCACCAAGCCTGGCTAATTTTTTAAATTTTTGTAGAGATGAGGTCTCACTATTGTTGCCTAGGCTGGTCTCGAACTCCTTCCAGTCTTTTTTTTTTTGAGTTGGAGTCTCACTGGGTCACCCAGACTGGAGTACAGTGGCCGCTCTTGGCCACCGCAGCCTCGACCTACTGGGCTCCAGCGATCCTTCCACCTCAGCCTTCCAAGTAGCCGGAATTACAGGCATGCGCTACCACGCCCGGCTGATTTTTTGATTTATTGTAGAGATGAAGTCTCACTGCCCAGGCGGGTCTCGAACCCGCAGGCTCAGGCAATCCACTCACCTCAGCCTCCCAAAGGCACGGGATTACAAGCTGAGCCACCGAGCCCAGCTTAGTCTTTTTTAAAAAATGCAATTAAAGGCGGGGGTGGTGGCTTATGCCTGTAATCCCAGCACTTTGGGAAGTGGAGACAGAGTATTGCCTGAGCCCAGGGGCTCAAGACCAGCCTGGGCAACTTGGTGAAACCTCATCTCTACAATAAGTCAAAAAATTAGCCGGGCATGATGACACACAAACTGTAGTTCCAGCTACTTAGAAAGCTGAGGCAGAAGGATCACCTGAGCCCAGCAGGTTGAGGCTGCGGTGGCTGTGAGCATGCCACTGTACTCCAACCTGGGTGACAGAGTGGGACTCCAACCCACCCCCCAAAAAAGCAATTAAAAATATCATTATAAGCTATATACAAGTCTATGCCTTTAAAACATATATATACTGAGACAGGCTCTTGTCAAGTTGCCTGGGCTGATCTTGAACTCCTGGGCTCAAGTGATCCTCCTGCCTCAGCTTCCTGAGTAGCTGGGGTTACAGGTGCGAGCCATCACACTTGGCTCCTTATTGGCTTTAAGATGGTCTCCAATCTTTTCATAGTTACAAATAATGTAATGTTGAACATCCTCTTGCTTTAAGTTTTTTCCTATTTTGAATTATTTCTTTAGAAAAAACTCCCGTAAGTAGAATTACAGGGTAAAAAAGGTAGAAACATTTATATGGTTTTGTTACATAGGCTGTTTTAGAAAAGACCATTCTGGTTTTCACTGCCATCACGAACTAAAGAGTCCAAAAATGGCATCTTGTTTCAATTTGCATTTCTCTGATACTAGTGAGGCTAGACATTTTCCTGCATTTGTTATCTAGTTTTCCATTCTCATTTTCAGGTTGTCAGTTTACCTTCTTTGATCATCTATCTACTGGTCTTTAAGGGGGATTCTTATTTGTTAGAGAAACCCTTTGAATGAAAGTAACACTAACCCCTCTCATCACAAATGCTGTGAATATTTTCCCCAGACCATCTGTTGTTTGCCTTTTAATTTTGGTTGGCCATTCTCTTCTTAAACACCTGCATCTTGGCCTCTGATCCCAACAAGCTATTGAAACTCTTTTCGCTCTCTCTTTTTTTTTTTTTTTTTTTGAGTCTGAGTCTCACTCTATCACCTAGAGTACAGTGGCAAGCTCACAGTCACTGCAGCCTCAACCTACTGTGCTCAGGCGATCCTTCTGCCTCAGTCTTCCAAGTAGCCGGAACTACAGGTCATTTTTTGATTTATTGTAGAGATGAGGTCTCACCATATTACCCAGGCTGGTCTCGAACCTGCAGGCTCAGGAAATCCTCTCGCCTCCGCCTCCCAAAGAGTGGGGATTACAGGCTTGAGCCACCACACCCAGAGAAACTCTTTTCTCAAACGGGCATAGTATAAAACTCATTTACTAAGCACACACCAGGGTCAGACACATGACACATAACAGAGCTGGATCCCCACACATGTTCTCACATGAAGCACTGTATCTAATGATACTGTCTGCCCAGCCTTCATCTCACTTTCCGTAAGATCTGACCTTGCTGCCCTCCTCTGTTTTTTCTCCATCTCCTTTGCCCACTCCTCTTCTTCCAGTCCCTTCCTAACACATAAACCCTGGAATTTTGACTTTACCAGACTCTAAAACCTTCATGTGTTTTGAATTCAGGTGGGGGAAGGAAAATGTTCCTAAAATCCACAGATTCTGCCCCCACCTATGGCCTCTGGAATCTAAGCTGGACCCTGGAATGTGTATAGTTTAGCAAGCTCCTTAGGCTAATCTTACCTGGCTGCACCTAGCATTCCTCTTTGGGACTAGTATCTAGAAAGTTCTGCTGGAAACCCATTCCTTAGTGGCTCCTTTATTCATCCTCTCCCTCCGCCTCAGCAGCCACTGCTTTGTTTCAGGTCCTGTTTTATGCAGGCACTCTTTCCAGGCAGAAGATACCGAAGTCCCAAGAATCATCATACTGCTTCAGACTTGCATGTATCTTCACATTTGCTCTTCCCTCAGCCTGGAATATCCTTCCCCTCTTCACCTCCCTGACCTGCCAAAATCCAACTAGTCCTTCAAACTCCATTCCTGGGCCATCTCCTTCAGTGATATGGATGCTCCCCTGGCACCTGCCCTGTGCACCCTTCCCCTAAGACCTTGTCAGATTGCACCAGAACTGGTGGCTTCCCTGTCTCTCCCCCACTGTAAACACCTGAAAGGGTGGATTATGTCACTGCCTTTCCAGTTCCTGGGGCACAGAAGGCATCTATTTTTGTTTTTAAATTTTTATTTATTTTTATTTTCGAAACACGAGTCTTGCTGTGTTGTTTAGGCTGGAGTGCAGTGGTTATTCACAGGCACAATCCTAGTGCACTGCAGCCTTAAACTCCTGGGCTGAAGCAATCCTCCCACTTTAGCCTCCTGAGTAGCTGGGACTACAGGAGCACACCACCACTCCTGGCTCAGCAGGTATCTAATAAAATGTTGGCTGAGGGAATGCACTCATGTGATTCACATATGTGAGTCTCAAATCTACATGTTAGGTGCTGGCCTCTTCCCTGGGCTACACCAGGTGTTTCCCAGGGCCTTGAAGGATATTTCCACCCAGATACTCCATCTTTTGCTCAATCTTAGTGCGGTCACAACAAAACTCTTCACCCCTAGATGGACATTTCCTTCACAACTATTCCCATTTCTAGCAGAGGCACCACCAATTTGTCCAATGTCCAAGAAACCTTGACATCATCTCTCATATTCCCCATATCTAACGTGAGATTCCTTTGCCACATCTCCCATCAGAGCTGATACTCCCAGCATCCAGATACAGCAGAGATTATAAGTGTTATCCTGTCCATGCCCATCCTGCACTATCCCCTACAGGCAACATCTATTCTGACCAGTGGGTGCCTGTGATCTCCTACTGGTTAAATATTTTGAATATTACCCCTTTCTATTTCTAGACACCTTTTCTTCTCCACCTGACCCTCAGATTACAACAAATCCTAATTGATACCTTCATCTCTATCCCTCCCTGCTTCCGTTCACCTGTATACCCTCAGCCATATCTTTCTTTTCTCTCTCTCTTTTTTATTTTTTTTGAGTAGAAGTCTCACTCTGTCACCCAGGCTGGAGTGCAGTGCCACACTCATGACCACTGCAGCCTTGACCTGCTGGGCTCAGGTGATCCTTCCACCTCAGCCTTCCAAGTAGCCAGAACTACAGTCACGTGCCACCACGCCTGGCTAATTTTTTAATTTATTGTAATGACTAGGTCTTGCCAAGTTGCCCAGGCTGGTCTTGAACCTCTGGGCTGAGGCAATCCTCTCGCCTCTGCCTCCCAAAGTGTTAGGGTTACAGGCACGAGTCACCACACCCAGCCATATCTTTCTTATCAACGCTCTTACCCTAGCTTCCCTGTTCAGTGGCCTATGGTACCTCCCATGGTCTAATGCAGAAACCGCCATTTCTGCCTGGCCAAACTGATCCAGCCATAGTCTTGACCTCCTTCTGCCATACACCCTGTGTTACCACTGGGCAGAAAGCATCTATATATATATATATAAGATAAACCATAACAATAGGTTTTATTGTTTTTAAGTTATAGAAGTAACTCATCCTCATTTTATTTGTACTCCATTTTACTCTGTACCCCAGGCTGCAGTGTAGTGGCACCATCATGGCTTACCGAGCCTCCAACTCTTGGGCTGAAGTGATTCTCCTGCCTCAGCCTCTCGAATAGCTGGGTGTACAGGCATGTGCCACCATGCCCAGCTGACTTGTTTTATTTTCTAGAGACAGGGTTTTGCTATGTGACCTAGGCTGGCCTCGAACTCCTGGCCTCAAGTGACCCTCCCGCCTCTGCCTCCCAAAGTGCAGGGACTGCAGGTGTTATCCTGTCCATGCCCATCCTGCACCATCATTTTAAAGAAAACACATAGTACAAAGTAAAAAATGAAAAGTGTCTCTCCCTGTCCTAGAGGCAATCATTGACTTGGTTCCAATCTTCCTATATCCTTTAAGCTTTCTCCAGTAAGCTTTCTCCAATAAGTTTTCTGGACTGAATTTTGCCATGTAGGGTTCAGTACCAGCGCTTAGCTGATTCCAGGTATATCCATTCTCCTCTTCCTAAGGCGAGCTGAAAACCACATCCCCTCCCACACCTCTTTTGTGTGTCCCTCAGAACTGGGCACAGTGCGGGACCTCAGATTGGTCCTTACTCAATACTTTGTCAAGTTTGATGGATTTTTGGCTTCTTCCCCAGGAAGAGATACCCCACATCTTTTCCCAACTAAACCTGCTCCTTTTTCCTAACTTTGGCTCTACCCATCTAGCTCAAGCTCAGAGCTAGGGGCTGCATGGCCAACCCAGCTCCACGTCAGACATGCATGGAGCCTAAGCTCCCCTCCCAGGGGCTGAAGACAGAGAAGCAGGCAAGCAGGGAAAGACAAAAAGAGGAGGGGGTGAGGAGAAGGGAAAGGGGCATATGTGTATATCTCAGCTGTGGATACAAGGCCCTTGAAAAAGGCCCAACTTAAACTTTTGTTGGATTTTGAAGGTTTGAATAGTTTCATGGTTTGAAACTCTCTATGGTGTAAGCTGGTAAGGCTTCAAGAGAGCAAGAACTCCTAGCCAGTGCCCCAGCTCCAGGACCCTTTCTGCCAACAAAGCTTCTACTCAACACCTTTGGCCTTCTGGCTGCTCTCAGGTACCTCTCTCTACCTCGGACAAGCAGCCACTCCAGCAGGGCTTCCTGCTCAGGGCATCCAGAATGGCATCAGAGCCCAGGGAGGCACCTCAGGATCTCCTCTGCCATGGAAGAGGGCTCAGAGGGAAACGGACACGCTGTACTTAGGAGGAGAAACTGTACTCAGTACTGGAGTCTGTCCCTCCTCTTGCCCTAGTCCTACAGGAAAAGCCACCCCTCCCAATGGGAACGAGCGTGACACACTATGTCCTTTGCCTTTTTCTGAAGGGCCTGCCTCAAGAACACTTAAGACACTTTCACTCAGTGGTATCTGAGCTGGCTTCTGAAACTGTCGTGGAGATAAAGAAAAAACCAAAAAGGATAGTGCCTTCAGGTTCCAAGCCCCCACACCCTGCCTAGGTGACTAAGGCAAACTTTACTTTCATTTGATTAAAAGGGTCCATGCTTTTTTTTTTTTTTTGAGTTGGAGTCTCACTCTGTCACCCAGACTGAAGTGTAGTGGTCGCTCCCGGCCACCGCAGCCTCGACCTGCTGAGCTCCGGCGATCCTTCTACCTCAGCCTTCCAAATGGCTGGAACTATAGGCGCGTACTACCATGCCCAGCTAGTTTTTGATTTATTGTAGAGATGAGGTCTTGCCAAGTTGCCCAGGCGGGTCTTGAACCCGCAGGCTCAGGCAATCCACTCACCTCAGCCTCCCAAAGTGCGGGATTACAGGCTGAGCCACCAAGCCCGGCTGGGTCCATGCTTTAAAAAGAAAAAAAAAAGATTAACCAAATGACCTAAAGTCCCCAGAAAGTCAAGCCCTGGAGATGAAGCACATGAGAAGTCAGGTTCAGGATTCAGCGCTAGTGAACTATGATTTGGACCACTTCCCCCGAGTCTTTCCCATCCAGCTAGGATCTCCCTTCTTCCCTCTCAGGCCAGTGGAACCTGCTGTCCTGAGCACAAAGGCTTCCGGCTGAAAAGCAGACTAGCAAGGATAGGAAGGTTCCTGGGAGAAGGGAGGGACGAGGTGCCAAGAATTCCCCACAGTGACTGCTGGGAGAGAGAGAGGCCAGTCTCTGCTCGGAGGGCTGGAGAGACACCTACCTTGACACCACCATCCGATTTCTTGTTCAATAGGCTTTTGGCAGCTGTGAAAACAAAGAGGAAAATCAAGTCTCCAGCATTGTACCCTCTCCCCAACCTGAGGTCCGGCAGCTGGATCCACACGAGAGAGCTGTGTCTGACAAGGGGACAGGGTGTCTTCCAAAACCCCAGAAGGAGGCCCTTTCTGGTAGCCTCTCAGCAAGAAGGGCATCCCGAGTGGCGTCAGAGCCCTCAGGGCGGCACCTCCGGACCTCCTCTGCCATGGAAGAGGGCTCAGAGGGAAATGGACACACTGTACTCAGGAGGAGAAACCGCATTCAGTACTGGAGCCACCTGGGGCATTGAGAACTCTGCCTCTGACAGCTTCTACCCAGGTCTGGAAGCAGAGTCCCAAGCTGAAAGAGTGAGGGTGCCATCCTAGGTGTCACGGAGGTTCTCTGGATGGCCACACTGGAAGGATGCAAGACATCTCCTGAGTGTTCTTGAGAAACAGAGTGTCACAGTTCACAAAGGAGACCAAACGTGAGGACAGACAGGCACAGACACAGAAACCAGGACCACCTACAGGAGGGTTTTGCCAGGGGGTTGAAGCTTTCACTGGGCAGGTCCTCAGCAGGTTTGCTGGGTCCTAGCTGCTACCCTTCTCCAGAGTCCACTCTCTGGACCCATGAGCAGGAGGACTAGGCAGAATAATGAGCTGACAGATTCTAGCCAGGTATGGGGTGATGCTCAAGGCTGATAAGCTCTGTGCTAGATGAGCTCTGTGCAAAGGCCACAGGAAGGCAGCAAACTGTAGGTGGGAGAGTCTTGGAGGCTCAGGGAGATGGAATCAGCCCAACTGATCCACCTGGACTGCCCTGGGTTTGTATCTTGGTTCCACCACTTGCTAACTATGTGTCTTTGGGTGAATTACTTACGTTTTCTGAGCTTTAATTTCTTTATCTAGAAAATGAGCTACAACAGGGCCAAGGTCACAGAACAGTGGTGGGGATACAATGGACTCACGCATGAAAAGCACTTATTAAGGTGCTCAACGTATAGCAAATGTCAGCCATTGTTGTCACTATTGCTGCTGCCTTTCTGCCCTTCAGGTGGCCATTGCTACTATTGCTGCTGCATTTCTACCCTTCAGGTGGCCATTGTCCATCTCTAGTGAGAAAATAGGGGTCCTTCCATCACAAGAACTCTGAATAGGTCTTTGGTCCTATCTCCAGTCATGCTGGATTTGAAAATTATTTTTTAACTGTGTTTGCTACTATGCCTCGTCACCTGCTGTCTAAGTGCTTTATACACACCTGCCAGTTCTCAGCTCTGGTTGCCCATTAGAATCACCCGAGGGACTTAAACAATGTATATACCTGTCCCATCGCCTAGAGTTGCAGGTTTCATTTGTCTGGGGGAGGGTCCCAACATCGGGATTTTTTTTACAGGTTCCCAGGTATTTGGTTGTACTGTATGGTCAGGGTTGAGAGCCTTTGACACAGTGATCTTAAGCATCACCATGTTATTTATTACCCCCATTGGAGAGATGAGGAAACTAAGGCTGGGAGTGCTGATGTGACTTGCTCAGGGTGTGGCAGGGCTAGGATCCAAACCCAGGAATGGCTGATGCCAAGGCTTCTGCACTCCTGAGCCTTTACACCTGGAGGCCTGCAAACGCCAGACTTCACCATTTTGAGGGGTGTGGCTTCTCTGCGGGGTCTTAAACAGTGCTGCAGAAGTCTAGACATAGCACTGGGCAGCTCTGGGCCACGCCCAGGGCTGTCTCTGGAGGGCCATAGTCAGCTGCAGCCCTCACAGGCAGGTCAGGCTCTCAGGCCGTCTGGAGGAAAAGGCTCCTACTGCCCAGCTCCACGTCCCCGGGCTACTGCCTCCTGAGAGTTGGCAAGCGCCCAGCATGCACAGCTGGTTAGGGAATCCATAACACCAATGCGCTCGCAGATGCCAAGTTAGGTGGTCCGTCTGGCATGCCCATCTCAGCCCGCAAGCATGGGACTCGCCTCCCTGGTGAGTGGGCCTGGCATGCTGGCCCTCCTGGTGGGGTGGCAGGGAGCCAAGGCAGGCGGTCGGGGAGGACTCATGCCACGTACCTTGCCCGGCCAGGCCGGCGGCGCTCGCGGCAGGCGAGGCGGGGGCGGAGCTCTGCCTGCCAACTGAGGGGATACAATCTCTCAGTGCACAGAGCTGCCGCAAAGCCACAGGGGCCAGTCAGCAGCGAGCATGCCCCAGCATGAGGCGCGGGAACCCGCTGGCCGCCCACACACAGCACAGCCCAGGTGGCGTGGCCAAGCCAGCCGAGCTGCGGAGCGAAGGCACCAGGGACAGGCTGATGAGGCAGGTGCAGCCAGCCCTGCAGCAGTCTGGGGGTCTGAGGGGACTGGGCTTGGCCAGGGCATAGGGAGTAACTTGACTCCACTTCATGGAGATGGATTGTGTCAGTGCCTGTCCCATGACTGCCTCAGGTGAGGGTCCACAGGTAGAAGCCTGACTTGGTGAGAGACAGGTGCCCTTTCTGAGTTAGCCCAGCCCTAGCTTAAGGCTGTGAGGAAACTGGGCCTCACCTTCAGACCCTCCCTCCCTAGGACCTAAATGAGCCCATTATTAGAGAGCCTGGAGCACAGAACAGCCCTTTCCCCTCACCACATCCCAAAGAGTAGAGAGACTGGCACTCGGGACCCAGCGAGGGTCCACAGCTCTTATGCAGCTAAGTTTACTGATGGGCCCAGGCTCCTTGTTCCCCAGCTCATTGGAGACACAGGCCCCTTTCTTAGGCAGCTAGGAGAGGCAGCTCTTTTGAGCCTGTATTTCACGGAGAGCTGAGGGTGAAGATACCCAAGAAATGAGCTCCCAGAAAAAAAACAAAGGCTGCTGAAGCAACATATTCTAGATGTCCTTATTTCACTATCAGCCAAGCTGCTGGAGTCCTGGACTGTGCTGTATCCTCTGTTTGGGGTCAACTCCAAAAACAGCCTAGCTCATTCCTAAGGGAACACACAGGTACCCTTCCTTCTTGGCTACATCCGTAGACACTTCTTTCTGCAGAAGCTTCTAGAGGCATGTGCTGTCCTCACCTGTCCCAGAGTCAGGGCAGAAGAGGCCACCCTGGAATGCTGGCAACATTTTTTGATGTGTATCCTCTGACCCACAGCAAAGTGAGCTCAAAGACCAGGCAAGGTCTGGACACTAAGGACAGGAGGCTCTCTCGGGATGAATAAAAGTGCATTGTCCTAAGAGAGCCCGATTTCCTGAGACCGAGATACCAATTTCCTGAAATGGAGAGGGAGGTTGATGTGGAGGTCTGAGGCCATGGGACAGGGCACTTGCTACTGACTGGACAGGCAGAAAGAGAAGCAGTAGTCTGTCTTCACATTTCTTCCACTCAGAGAGGAGAGAGGACAGATCACCACTCTAGGGGCAGCCCAGAAAAGCCCTGGAGTGTCTTCTAGGAAGATTCTTATATCCAGAAAGCCCAAGTTGCAAGTAATTAGAGGACTAGTAGCACAGTGTGGGACTATGGTTCCACCTCTGTTAGAGGCAGCCAACCTTACTCTCCTGCTCCCATCTGTTAGGGGGGAATCCAGAACCACAATCTTCCCCTCATGGAAAGCCCCAAGCCAGAGTCACAGGGGATGGGCCTGAGAGGAGGCACTCCCCAGCTCACAATCCAGTCCTGGCATTCCGGAGCTCTGTGGCTCTCAGGCTAAGCCCTGGGCTTTCCTGCCTGCAGCATCCTCACAAAGCCCTGGACTTTCCTGCCTGCAGCATCCTCACAGTCAAAGCCTTGGGTTACCTGGAACCAGCACAGGGGTGTCCATCAGGACTCAAGCTCAAGGGAGCAACTTCCGCCCGGAAGAGGCTGCCTACCCTGCATGGTAGCTGGCGCTCCAGCACAACCCCCTTTCCATAGCAGTGCAGAGGAAAAGCGAGGGAGGGAGTCTTGTTATGGGGATGAGAAGAGGGGTCTTGAACCAAAACAGCAAGGCTAGGGGTTAGAAGGAGGGAAGACCAAGGGAAATGGCAAGCCCGGAAGAGACTTCTCCATCTTCGGTTAAGTCTTGACATTAAACTCTTCCTCGCAAAAAAAGTCACTGTGCTTCCGAATTGAAGGCAAACAATGATGGGGGCTGGGGTGAGGTGGGGGCAAGGGGGAGTGGAGTGTCTTGCATCTTAAAAAGAAACGTCAAGTGTGACTTACAAACTACTGGTCCCAAGTCTCCCAATTCCTTATGCAAACTTAAGCACGTTCCTTTCCCCCTTTCCTGCTAGTCTCTATTTCTTCACCTTTACAGCTAGTATCACGGAGAATATTTTAAGCACAAGTTGCTTAATTAAGCATCTGGAATAATTTCTGTTCATCCTCTCTACTCAAACACAACGAAGTAAGAGATCACCTCAGACAGCACATGGATGCTGGCGATTGAGAAGACTCCCTAGGCCTCATCGCTCCTTCTTTTCCCCCAGCACATCCTCCAACACCCTAGACTGGCTAAAATCACAAAGTGCTGAATGTCTTCAGAGATTCTTAAATAAGAATCCACAGGGACAAGGCACAGGGGAGACTGGGCAGGCTATTCCTCGGGACGTTCTAGGAAACAGAATTCATAGGCGTGAGTCTAAGCAAAGTCTCCCTGGAATCTCAGTACCAGGCTCAGCAGTAGCAGACCCTCAAAACAGGAGCCTCAGTCATCCCGGTCAAGGTGTGGCCCATGACAACCCAGCGCTGCGTGGGACAGCAACAGCCTGTTCCTGACCCACTCACCTCTGTAGAATTAAAGTGCACGGCTGGGAAAACATACCTGAAAAGTTCCTGGAGACGAGCATGGTCGTGAGGATGGCACCCTACAGAAAGAGGAAGGTCCTATAAATTCACTCAGACCCTAGAAGAGGGTAGGGGGCATCTTGGGCCAGGCAGCTCCTGGCTAGGGTCTGAAGACATCAGGTCTGTGGGGCCCCCCAGCATGTACAACCTTCAGAGCTCAGCTCTAGCCAGGGATGGGGCAGGGTCTGCGCTTTTACAAGGCATGACGTCAAGGAGGCTGGCAGCCCAGAAGTGAGACTCACCTTCAGTTTTCTCCGGGCATTGAACTTGCGCAAGCACTCCACAGTCTCTTGACGATGCATCATGGATGCCACCGTGGATCGTTGCTGGAAGCCAAAAAGACAGGCTGTGAGCCCCGAGCCCAGATCCTCTGCCCCCTACCGTGGTCCCAGGACCGATGGCCATGTCTAGGGCAGGGTTGTATACTCAGCTACCCCAGAGTTGCTCTGAAGATAAAATGAGATCACAGACATGAAAACACTTTTAGAATAAAAGCACTACCCTAAACTCAAGGTTATGTAAGGACAACCCGGATATGAAAACACCATCATTGATGCTAGACAAGGGTGTTGAGAGAGCATTCTCACCTTCCCTGGGAAACAGAGGCTATGGAACGGGAGAAAATCTGTGGGTTACTCCTTTGGCAACTTTTACTGAGCACCTACTGGGTTCCAAATTCTGAACAGCAAGAGAAGACGCAGGATTCCTGCTCTCTACAGAGAATGTCCCTTCCTCCCGAGAGCCCCTTTCAACACACCCCCAACAAGGTCCTGGATGAAGCTGTGACCCCAGAAGCGAAGGATCTGTACCTTGAAGTATCAACTGTTTTTCATCATTTTGGATGGAAAATTTTTCTTCAATGTATATACACTACTAACTTCTTTGCCTCCTTTGACAGAAGCCACCAGACATGGTCTACATTTCCCTGATGACTCAGAGTTGTCAATAAAAGCATCAATTATTACGTAATTTCATAACACAATGATGTCCTCAGAAGCTACAGAGATTTACAGGATCACGGAGGGTAGGGCCCACAAAAATGATCCCTGTGACATATTATTTCCCCTATTCTTTTTTTCCTCCCCCAAAATTGCACCAGGGTAAAGCAGAGCTCTAGAACATGTGGGCGTGCTGTGTAGGCATTAGCAGTACTGCCCTCCTTAGGCACTCATTGGACAGCAGTGTACCCCAAGAAAAAGATGGCCTGTTTCCTCAAATCTTTTTTTTTTCCTTTCAAAGTTTATTAGAGAAGAAAAAGAAGAGAGATAGACATGCCAGAGATGGCATAGGTGAGAGAAACTGCCTTTTCCCAATTCTTGAATGCCAAGGTTAAGTTGCTCGCCCTCTCCCTTTGTTGTTGCTGTCTTGACCAGCCTACGAGAAAAACAAAGCCCAGGACCCGAGGCCTGGTGCCTACAACCCCGCAGAACTGTCTCACAACCCTTTCCCTCATCCTTGGTCCGCTCTTGTTCCTGTTCCCACAAAAACTCTCCCTGCCTTCTCTACCTCCCCCAAGTCTCTCATTTCACCTTCTTCTCAGTGTCAACTTCTCTACAGAGAGAAATGAGGGCCATCAAGCAAGAACTCCTTCAAGTGCAGACACCTGTCCACAAGCTGATTTTTGCCCACCTCCAAGCAAATTCACATCTAGAGGCATCATTCTTCAACACCTAGGATGGACCCTTGGCCTGGGTTCAGGAAACCCTTTCTCTTTTTGCCATCCAAACCTTTACTTCCTCAGTCAGTTGAGATGTTCAGACCCCTTCTCTGGACTAGATTCTTCTCTGCAGACTGTACATTATAGTCAAGACTCTCCTTAAACAAAATCTTTTTAAAAAAAACTCCCTTGACCCATCCTCCTCCTCTAAGTAACACCGTTCCTTCTGTCTTCACTACCTAGCTTCTCCTCACCACTCCTCACTGTCATGCCCCTCCCCACCCTCACTCTTTCTTCATCTCACTGAAAACAGACTTCTGTCTATTTCACTCCACCGCCTCTATCAGTGAAATGATAAAACCAATGGCCTCTAACTGGTCAGAGCCCGTTGATTCTTCCCCATGTTCATCAGGGACTCTCCTGCAGCTTGTCAACTTCTTTTGTTCTTAGCTTCTGGATCTTCTGCCCCTGATTTTCCTCCTACTGTGGAAGTTCTGTCCTCAGGCCCCTTTGCTAGCTCCCCTAACTCTCCCTGTCATTAAATGCTGGTATTGTGTGGCCGTCACTTCTCTCGCTGAAGCTATATAAGCTCACAGTGAGAATTCAACCAGCATAGGAACAATTCCACCTATTTCCACAGTCTCGTTACTGACTATACAGAAATGACTACAACCTGTATTTCCAATTTTTAGCTTCAAATCTCTAGAACCATATTTCTAACCACCCACTGGATATCTCCAGCTGGAGGTTCCCAGACACCACGCTCAGTATGTACAAAATTAAACCATCATCTTTTCTTACAAACAGGCTCCTCCTCTAGGTTTTCTCTGGGTCAGTGAATGATACAACCCCCCACTCAGGTACCAACTAGAAATCTGGCAGTCCTCCACAGATCCCTCTCTCTCCTTCACTCCCCAAATTCAACTGGAAAATGAACTAAATCCTCTTGTTTCTATCTCTCAAATATCTCTTGAATTTGTCCACTCCTGTCCACTCCCCTGTCTTCACCCTCCACTGAGACCGTATCTGTCTTGCTCAATTATGAAAGCTTCCTGAGCTCTCTTCTTCCGTCCTTTTTCTTCTTCAATTCTATTTGTTAAAAACAGGCAGGGTAGCCAGGCTCGGTGGCTCAGCCTGTAATCCCGCGCCTTTGGGAGGCTGAGGTGAGTGGATTGCCTGAGCCTGTGGGTACAAGACCCGCCTGGGCAGCAAGACCTCATCTCTACAATAAATCAAAAAAAAAAAAATCAGCCGGGCGTGGTAGCGCATGCCTGTAATTCCGGCTACTTGGAAGGATCGCCGGAGCCCAGCAGGTCGAGGCTGCAGTGGCCGGGAGCGGCCACTGCCCTCCTGGCCACTGCACTCCAGTCTGGGTGACAGAGTGAGACTCCAACTCAAAAAAAAAAAAAAAAGAGGCGGGGTCTTGATATCTTTTGCAGGCTGGAGTGCAGTGGCTATTCACAGGCACAATCATAGTGAACTACAACCTTGAAATCCTGGGCTCAAGTGATCCTCCTGCCTCAGCCTCCTGAGTAGCTGAAATTATAAACATGCACCATCATACCTGGCTAGTCTTTTAAAAAAAACTTGGAGAGACAGAGTCTCAATGTTGCACAGGCTTGATCTTTCTTAAATGCAAATTTCATTCCTCTTTAAAACCCTTACATGGATCCCTATGCTTTTGGAATAAAATCTAAACTACTTAGGCAGAAACTTGTATGTCACAAAATCTTTCTGGTCTCATTCTCTTGCATTCCTGTAGTCATAGCCTCATCTACAACCAAACTACTTAACATTCCTTAAACTCACTATAATTTCCCATAATCCGGGGGATTTGGCAAATCTAGCCATTTGTCAAGAACCAGGACAGAAATTACTGCTTCTCTGCAGCCTTCAATAACCCTACAACCCACCAGGGACAGTAGGAGCTCTTGTACTCTCATTAGATTTTTAAAAATATACTTATCCCTTGGTAGCATGGTTGCCTGTTTGAGTGCCCATCTCCCCAGATCTTTGGGAGTAGGGACCATGCCTCATTCCTCTTTCTATCTCCAGCACCCGCATGGTGACCAGCACCAAAGAGGCATTCAATCAACACAGAAAAGGACACATAACTAATGCCTTGGGGTTGGCAAGATGCCTAACAGCCAGACCTTCTTTGTTTGAAAGCAGGTATTTCAGCTTAATAGAATTGTGTATGAAAACACAGTATGTCGACCACAGTGACAATCTAGGGGACTCTCCCAGGAATTCAGGATGCTCTTTTAATTGTTCGGAGGCCCCTTTTGTTTATTCGCTGGTTCTTGATCACAGCTCCATTAGAGTTGTATGAGGGCTGAGTTCTGAGTACAGGCCCTAAGCTTGGGAATTCACTTTGGGTACTGCTAACTGCTTCCTATGACCAACTTCCAGAATCTCCAGGGGTCAACCTAAGCCCTCATTCAAGAACAGAACCAAATCCCAACCTGACAATAGTGAGTGTGGGAGAGCCGAGGAGATGTCTATTAGCCCCATCAGCCTCAAGTGCCCCTGGTGACATTTACTGACCTTGGGCCTCACCAGTCCCCTGCTCTCCTGCTGGGACTCTCTCTTGTTCAGAGCCCAGAATGATTCTCTGCAGGTAAGAAGGAGGGTAAGTGAGGGCACATGATATCCTTGAGCTCCTTGACCTGGGCAAAGACACTTACGCAGACCCACGGGTGCTTGAGAGCCTGGTCAGCCGTGATGCGCTTTGCTGGGTTTATGGTCAGCATCTGGTTGATCAAGTTCTTGGCTTCAGGAGTCACTGTATCCCATTCTGGTGATGGGAACTAAGGAGCAGGAACAGGGGGAGGAGTGACACGAAATTTGTGAGCTTCACACCCTGAAATGGAGGTTCTGTCTTCAACCCAACTCCTTTAATCGGGATACTCTGTGGTACCTAAAGCTGATGGCAGAGAGTTGGAGAAGCCCTGGGAATATCCCAGAACCTGTGTCAACTTAAAGATTGGGAAAGGAAGACAGAACAATCACGGTTAGAATGCCAGAATATCAGGTCAGAGCAGGAAGGGGACTCCAGCATCCTCTGGTTTAAGCCCAGCTCTCTACTCAGGAGGAAACAGAGACTCAGGATGTGTCCAAGGTGCTACTGCAGTGGAGGAAGCCGCTAGGCCTCCCGTCCCTACATTGCGAGCAGACCATGAGGCCTCTCCATTCCTTGCAAATAAAGATCAAAGGCCTTCAGTGTGCTCCTCAACTTTAGGGTTACAAAGAAGGCTGTGCAAAAAAAAAATAAAAAAATGCTCCCTGAGACATGAGGTGGCAAGCATTGAGCCCTGAATGCCCATCCCTGGATCCTCAAAGTCCCCTGACACCCCCTGTATCACGTGACACGCTAAACAAGCCCCCTTCCTTGGATGGAGCCCGAGGAGCAGAAAATCTGCCCTTCCTGGCTTGGTTGCTCGGCTCTCCAGCAAACCGGTCCTTACATCATAGGCTCCAGCCTTGATCTGCTGATACAGCTTGTGCTGATCCTCATCCCAGAAGGGAGGGTATCCCACCAGGAGGATATACAGGATGACCCCTACGAGACAGAACACACAGGTCACTGGGATCAGTCACCTACTTCCCTGAGGAACCAAGAAAAGCCATGCAGGGCTCAGAGCCACCCAGAAGGGCAAGGGCCATACCAGAGTTAAAAGTGGATGCCAGCTGATAATGCTGTGCCACTAGCCCCTCCTGCTAAGCCTCACTCCTTACATCACCAAGTCACATCAGGGATTTCTTTAGGCACAACCCATCCTCTAAGGTGGGGGCAAATCCCTCTCCAAGAAGGATCCAGGAAGTACTTGGGGAGGAGGGCGTGATGGGAACAGCCATCCCACAGGCACTAGAGCAAACACTGTGATCTCACATACACCAGGCACTTGTCCGACCCGCAAGGAATAGCCATGCCTCTTTCTTGCCATCATCGGAAGTCGAGGGCCCTTAACACCGAAAAGCTGAGAGTGTGGAATGGGCTTACCGCAGGCCCAGATATCCACAGGTTTTCCATAGGGATCTTTCCTCAAGACCTCAGGGGACAAGTAACCTGGGGTGCCAGCAAAACCTGTAGCAGAAGAGAGGGCAGAAGCATACTGAACCCACTTTCGCTCTCATTAAATCCACACCAGCAATTTACCCAAGTCCCTTCTCATTCCTGCTGCTTTTGCTACATAAGTTCTCGGCACACAGGCAGCAAGAGATGACAGGCTGGGCTTCTTGTAGTGCCTGGAATCTAAATCAGAGAGCAAGTCCGTATGTCTACCAGGAACTCCCAACTCCTCCCCAGAGGTAGCAAGAATGCAGTGCTGACAACAGCTAGACTCACTGTACTCAGTCACGTAGAGCCAGGAGAGATCTCTGTGCCCTCCCACCTTCCCCTAGTCTCTGAGGAGGCCAGGACCATTAAAGGTCTGGCTTCTAATTCTAAGAGAGGAAGGCAGATCAGGAAGAGGAGGAAGGGTGGGGGCAGCATTCCGGGAAGACAGGGTCACCCTTACCAAACCAAGCCTGTTGCTCTCCCTGCACTTCGATGGCTAGGCCAAAGTCAGCCAACTTGACGGCGGCACCCTTGCATTTGCTCGCCAGCAGCAGGTTCTCAGGCTGCAGAAAGAACAGAGAACCTTGTGAGGCACCCCCTGCAGCCTAGAGGGAGCCTAGTTTGGGCCTACACAGTACCAGTATCTGGCACCAGGTGGCGCTGACACTTCACAAGCAGGGGGGGTAGGGGCAGCGGCGGCAAAGCGGGGCTCCTGGGGTAGTACCTTCAAGTCCCGGTGGACGATATCATGCTGGTGGATGTGGTTAACGCTCTCCAGAATCTGATGTATACAATGGCTGAAAAAGCAGAAGGAAAATAAATGTCAGTGCAGGGTTAAGCCACTTCATCCATATCCATGACCACATGCTGAGGACTAAGACAGGTCACAGGTTCATAGAGAATCGCTGAAGGACAAGCTAGCACGTTGGGTCCTGAACACCATCTAGTTCAACCTACTTTTTTTTTTTTTTTTGAGTTGGAGTCTCAGGTTGGAGTGCAGTGGCATGCTCGTGGCCACCACAGCCTCGGCCTGCTGGGCTCAGATGATCCTTTCGTCTCAGCCTTCCAAGTAGCTGGAACCACAGGCACACACCACCTTGCCCGGCTAATTTTTTTGATTTATTGTAGAGACAAGGTCTCGCCATGTTGCCCAGGCTGTTCTTGAACCCCTGGACTCAGGCAGTCCTCTCGCCTCCGCTTCCCAAAGTGCTGGGATTACGGGTAGGAGTCACTGAGCCCAGCCTCAACCTACTTTACAAAGAGAAAATTGAAGCCCAGGCAGGTTGAGTGGTTTTTCCAGGGTCACCTGCTAGATAATGGCAAAGGAGAGACTAGAACAGGAGTCTACCATGACTCCTTTTGTAAAGGTCTAACGCAACCAATTCACTTCCAAGAGATCAGGAGACACCCCAGACACCTCAGGACGATAGGATCATCCAACCTCTTCCTTCTTTCTCTTCTGTCATATAGTTACTTTGTTCTTGGAGAAGAGACTTGTGCCAGAAACTTGAGAGTTCATCTATACCACCTAGGTTGTTTTGGGAGTATATGCATTTGCTTAAACATTTACTGAGGCATTGTGTTAAGAATATAGAGATGAACAAGACCCAGTAGTTGCCCTGAAGTTTGCCATCTAGTAAGGGAGAAAAAACAAGCACACAGAAACCTTTAAGAAACAATGTACTAGGCCAGGTGTGGTAGGTCACACCTGTAATCCCAGCACTTTGGGAGGCCAAGGTGAGAGGACTGCCTGAGCCCGGGGGTTCAAGACCTGCCTGGGCAACTTGGCCAGACCTTGTCTCCAAATAAATAAAAAAATTAGCCAGGCATAGCAGCACACGCCTGTGGTTCCAGCTACTTTGAAAGGCTGAGGCGGAAGGATTGCCTGAGCCAAGCAGGTCGAGGCTGCAGTGGCCATGAGTATGCCACTGCACTCCAGCCTGGGTGGCAGTGAGACACCGACTCAAGAGAAAAAAATGTACTTAAGAGGTTCCATACAGGGCACCTGAGGAGTAGTTCTGATGATTTTGCATAGAAAAAGATAAACCAACCTAGAGTTACATTCTTGAGTCAGACTGTTCACACTGCAAACCATCCTGCCATCCCTGGCAGGAAGAAGCACCGGCAGTCTAGAGCAGTGGCTTTAAACTGGGAGTTGGCTCCTACTCCCAGGGGGCATTTGGCAATGCCTGGAGACATTACTGGTTGTCACACCTGGAAGGGAGGTGTTTCTGACATTTAGTGGGTACAGGCCAAAGATGCTTCTAAATGTCTATGATGCACAGGAAAGGCCCTCACAACAAAAAATTATCTGGCCTAAAGTGTCAGTAGCACCAAGGTTGAGAAGTCCTGGCTTAGAGAATAGAACCTCTGCCATCAGGCACTACCTGCTGAGCAGGTATGCAGTGTCTAAGTAGGTGTGCAGGGCTGGGTGGCCTGAACTTATTTTCCTTCCTCTAAAATCTGGTACTGGGGCTCCCACAAGACCCAGGAGGTCTTTCTGGGCCCCTGAAGGCTGAGGTTCATGCTTCCCCCCATAGGGCACAGCCCCAGAGTGGGCCAAAGAGACTTTAAGACTGAGCTGAAGAGGCGAGTCTCCACAGAAATGTATAATTAGAACAGAGTCGGGCTAGCAGGGAGAGCCTTCTGGCCAAAAATGGCAAAAGTGCGAAGTGTCCCAGCAGAGCCAGGCCAAGCCCACTGGTACAGTCACCCCCCCCCACAGCTCTCCCTCCTTCTCCCCAGGCTCCCTGAGCTATCACCACCGCTGCTGCTGCCGCCTCCTCCTCCGCACCAGAGCCTGGTCCTCCCCTGCTGGCACTGGAATTCATCTCCCCACTTGAGAATTTTTCCTGAGGCTGAAGCATCTGAAGTTGATCAGCAAACATTGGCCTCTCAGGGCTGAGAAATTCGTGAGGAAGCTGCACTCCCCCACTCTCCAGAGGCAGCCAGAGCTGCCACATAAGCCAGATAAGCTGCAGGCAGGATGATCAAAACCAGGTTGTAAGGACATCACACTCCAAGAAAAGCGAGGCTGGGGGAAGAGCCGAGGCGGGAAAGGCAGGCCAAACAAGCGCCTGAGAGCTGTGGTGTGGGAGGGATTCTGCTGCGTCACATGAGGGAGGCACCAGGGCTTCCAGGGAGGGCTGGGGGCTGAGGCGCGTGGTCAGGGAGTGGTCCTCCAGTCGGGGGAGCCCCATGTTAAGGCTGGGCACGGTGGCCAAGGGACAAGGTGACAGAGGCTGAAAGCTCCCGAGGAGGCTCCCGGGTTGGCTTGGGAACCCAGGATCTTACACTCCTTTGGGACAGAAACCATGTTTCTTCCATCTCTGGATCACACCAGGGCCTCAGCTCAGTGGCTTGTACAAACTAGGATTTATCAAAGGAAAGAAGGGGTTAGCCCTTGGCCGTGCTTGCAAGTATACAGTAGTACAAAAAGAAGGGATTTTGGGGGTGACAGGTTAAAGGAGACTTGGAAGAGCTTTGTCCAAAATTCATCTAGAAGTCCTGAATTTTTAACTTCTAACATCGCCCACAGTATTCAGCCCTAGTGGCTACAGAATCTTTGTCTAGACAAGAGCTCTTCTGATCTTCCCGGAAGTTTATTCAAATAGGCACAATGCTGGCCCCCCAAGGTGGCCAAGACTTATTTCAATCCTGAAGTCCAGAGCTACACTTGAACTTCTGGGCCCTCATCTCACCTGGCATCTGCTTCACTGTAGTACTCTCTGGCCACAATGTCTTCAAACAGCTCCCCGCCAGTAACACTGCAACCAACAGAAGAAGACGGTCAGAAGAAGCAAGGGTTCCTTGGCTATCCCCAGTGCCCAAAAGAAAAGAGGGTTGCACTGCAGAATGGCATTTAGAGAAATCCCAACTCCACATGCATTTCAGCTGAGAGCTCACAATGCGCTCTGTCCTTCAATGACACAGGGCTTCTCCTTGAGGTATCATGGGCTTTCCCTTCCTTCTGGACACTGTTTCTATAACCTACAGATTAGCTAATACTCAGGCAGAGAGGAAGATACAGGGATCTAAGAGAAAATAGCTGACCTGCCCAAAAAGTCATTGCTTTGTTTGAGACTTATATGAACCCCAACATATAGCTGCCAAAGAAGGACAGACTTACTACCAAAGCTGAAGAATAATGAGACCAATGACAAAGAGACCCAACCCCAGAAATACTGGAGAGGAGCTTCCAGGAGGTAAAGAGCCACTTTAAAGCTATTAAACCACAACCAAAGTGGAGGAGAGAACAAATGGAGCCTGGTTTATGGCTAATCAAAGCTACCTTCCAATTCCCAGAATTTTTAAGGTCGTGCAAAGAGTTGTCTTTTATTTCTCCTCCAAGGACAACACACCAAAAAACCAGAAAAAGTCATCTGCACAAGGTGTGCTGCCGAACAGAAATGCAAGAGCAACGCCATCCTGGGATTCAGAGCCCTGGGGAGATGTTGGGTGAACAAGGAGATCCCTTCAGAGGCTGTGGGCCAGCAACCTGCCCTGTTACCAGAGGAAGTTTCCAATCAAATCCTCTCCCTCAGGCAAAGGAGAGGGACCCTGGGCAGAGGCTGGAGACCTTTTGAGGCCTTTTCCCAAGCTTTCATCTTGAGCCAGCGGGAGGGAAAGGCCCCCACACCCTCAGAAAGTGGCACTTACAGGTCAAACACGAGGTAGTGAAACCCTTCTTCAGAAATACTGTCATGGAGGCGCACTGCAAGAGAGGAGATGGGGACAGAGATTAACAGAGAGAAAATTCGGAAATCCTAGTCTCCTCCTCAGCAGCCCCATCCCTGCCCCATCCTGTCAGCCTCCCTGGGCTCCCTCGGGAAGGAGCAGCAGGGAGAAGTGGCAACATGCCCAGTGGCCCCCAATCCAAGGTGACGCAGCCTCGGAGCCAGAGTCACTCTGGTTGCCACCTCAGACCTAGGCAAGAGGTAGAAGCTTCATGGCTAAGACGTCAGTCAGGATGGAGAAAAGCAGGAACCTTCCCAGAGGGTCTCTGAGAAAGTGGTCCTAGGATATGACACATGATGGTATAACGCAGAGGGAGAAGCACCTAGCAACACCGACAGCAGGACAAGAATGACTAGATGGAAGGCCGGAAAGCTCTTTCAGAGGAGTAAACGGGAGCCGGAAAACCAAGGAGAGGGGAAGAAGGTAGAAAGACAGAGCTCAACAGGAAGGCACGTGGTGCAGGATAATGGATGGTGAGCCCAGAAGGCCACGTGCACAATCAGGGAGCAACGACAATAACCATTTATTAAGTGCTTGCCACATGCCAGACCTTGTGTTAGGCTCCTGGCATACACTGCTGATTCCAAAAGCATTTACTGAGCGCCTACTGTGTGCCAGACCCTGTGGGAAGTGGTGGGATTCAGGAGGGACAAACGTAGTGACTGTCTTTGAAGAGGTTATATATTTTTTGAGTCGGGGGTCTTAGTCACCTAGGCTGGAGTAAAGTGGCATGACCACAGCTCACCACAGCCTCGATCTCCTGGGCTCAGGTAACTCTTCCACTTCAGCCTCCTGAGTGGCTGGAACTACAGGCACGTATCACCACACCCAGCTAATTTAAAAAAAAATTTTATAGAGATGATTTCTTGATATGTTGCTCAGGTTGGTCTTGAACTCCTGGACTCAAGTTGGGATTATAGGTGCCTGGCCTGTGTGACTCCAGAGACAGTTCTACACCACTGCTTCTTATAAGAAATGTGGGACAGCCTGTACATCCAGACAACAAAGCGATGGAGCCTGGAAGAGAGACTGCTCACAAATGTCCCTGTGACAGCATCGAAGAGAGTCCGGGAGGGCACTGCACGGAGAAGACTGGGGCAATTCACCAACTGCAAGAAAAGGCTGGCGAGCAGAATCCCTTCCCACTCCCCGCCTCCAAAGTTCTTGGGCAAAAACCCAGCCTAATGCCTTCTGAAGTCTCCTCTTCAAGCTTCTGCCCACAAAGCTACCTCTGGGTTAAATGCCAACCCCTGAGCATCATTCTAATGCAAACACTACTCTGCTTTGGCAACTGTCCCATCCCTCCCCTCACCTGAACTCTCTTGATGGGGAACCTCTGTTCCAAAGGGCTCCCTCTGTTTGACCTTTGCTTCAATCCTTGGCAGTTCTAGGAGCACCTCACGGGGCACTTCAGGAATGGCCTGACACCAAACCAACTGGTAAAGTGCTTGGATGCAAAGAAATCACTGTGTCTCTTCCTTGGCCTAGGCTGCTTCCATTTCCAGCATCAGAGCATTTCCTCAAGGCTGAGGCCCTTCTCTACATCCCCTCCTGACCATGGCAAGATCAGTCAGACAGCAACATGCACAACCCAGCCAGCCCTATCCCGAGGCACTGAGCCTTACCCCAAGGCAATAAACCATCACTGGAGTCCCCTTGTTCTCCTCACTGGATAAAGGAGGACTCAGAAGCCTGCCAGGACTGGATCCAGGGCCTAATGACAATTTACACATGATATCACCTACCTTATTGATCTGATCTGGTTACCCAAACCCTAAAAGCCCACCCGATCTCCGTATTTCTGTGTGTTCAGGACCAAAGGCAGGGGATACTTTTAATAATACCCCTCCTCTGTCAACTGTTCTCTCCTGTACTTGGGCAAATAAGCTGACGCTTCCCTAGGCCTGTAGATGACAGAGGAGGGTTTTTAGGACAGAAGGAAGGAGCCAGTGCCAGACCCTTGCTTTCCTCCCACCCAAACTAACCTGGGCATGCTCAATCACATTCCCCCAGAGGGCTGCTGCCTCTCTCCTCACTTGTGCGTCTCTGGTCTAAGTTGGAGCCTCATGCTGAGTCTTGCTGCAGCTGCCGCTCCCTTGCTTCCAAAAGGACTTTCCATTTAATTAAAAATTTGCTATTAAAAAGCATTAAAGTGTGTAATACAAATAATCCCCTGGAAATCAGCTGTCCCAGAAGCTAAAGACCAGCTTCATTAGGGAGGTGACTAACAGTAGCAGGATGGTGAGCTAACAGGACAGCAGGTACGATGCTAACAGCCACTCCCAGGGGAGTCTCTCGGGCCTGCCTGGGCCGGGCCTTAGCCTGGCCTCACCCAGACCCCCATGCCCGCTCCCCCCACCCCCCCAGCACAGCACAGCACAGCTGAGAACAGGGCAAGGAGTGCAGGCACCCATGCCTCTGCTCAGACCGGGAGTCACCGACGTCTGCCCTTCTCCAGAAAGGCCACACACAGACCAGGTGGGAGGAAGCCAGGGAGGAGAATTAGAAGAGAGGCACAGCAAAGGAAGACTAATCCTTCCAGGCCACCCAGCAGAGAGAACAGCTTTGATGTGTGCCCCAGAGCAAAGCACCCACCAAGGCAAGGGAGGGATGGGGGAGGGTCTGGTATCTGAATAAGACTGCTATCATCTTTTTTTAACTTGTAAAGAAATGAACAGGGAACTGAGAACAAGAGGACAAAACAACTGCGCCCTTCTAAGTGTCTACCTAGCAAGCAGTAGCAGATCCTCTTTTTTTTTTTTTAAGAGACAGGACCTCCCTATGTTACCCAGGATGGACTCAAAACTCCTAGGCTCAAGCAATCCTTCCACACAGCTGGGATTATTTGCACAAGCCACAGCACCCCGCTAGATTCTTGATCATAATGACGGAAATGATAACCACGAAAACTTAGTTGAATTGTTCCTGGGTGGCAAGCATTGTGCTGCGTGCTTCATATGTGCTATTTTATAGAACCCCCCACATTCACTCTGAAGAGTATCTACTTATAATAACCCCATCTGACAGCAGAGGAAACTGAGGCTCCAAAAGAAACTTGCCCAAAGTCACACTAAGTGGCAGAACTGGCCCTTGAAGCCAAGACAAACAGACAGCAAGACTGCTGACACTAGCAGAGTTGCTAGGGAGTCACTGTCTCCAAACTCTTAGACTAAAGGAGCTCCAATCTGTCCCCACTACTCCGGCCATTCTGACGAGCTCAACGATGTCTACTGGGCACCTGCCCTGAAGTAGGCAAAGCTGTATGTGCCACGGATATGGCTTGTGAATGAAGAAGAGAAGCTGGTCCTGCTTCCCAAAGCTTCCAGGCAAAGAGAGAAGATGGGTTTTAAACCAGCAATTACACAAACATGTAACTAAGCACAACTACGTCAAGCGCCATGAAGCAGAAGCAAAGAGTACTATGGATGCATGGAATAAACTGACACCCAGCCCATTCCGAGGTAATGACAGGGCATGAAGGCCAAGCAGGGCCAGACCACGTCTGCAGGGAGAAGATCTGGGAAAAGGAGGATAAAGCATTTACTGCATTTCAGCAATAAACCTAATTGCTGTTCTTTAAAAACTGTGTAAGACAGGTCAAGTCAAAACACCTAGACACATTTACTTGATATCTCATACCTTCAAGGATGGAGACAGTCACGACCCAAATGTTGTGGCTATTTCCGATTTTATAGAAACCACCCAACAACATACCACATTTTAACTAAAAAAAACTTTCTCAAAAAAGCACTGAAAAAGTGTCGCTGTTTAAAATGTCCAAAGCAACAATACAGTAGAAAGGAGGTCCTGCTGTCATGGGGGGCTCAAAAGGGACTGAGCCCGTCCCCTAGGAGTCCGCTGCAGCAGGACTTTCCCTCACCCTGAGGCAGGGATTTAGGAGCTGCTCAGTCATGATTCAAGGTTTCCTTCTTTTTCTTTGCAACTGTTTTTGCTAACTTACCATTAGCTGAATGGGCCCTGGGCCCAAGGTGAACAACAGCCTGGCTTGAATCACTTGAGAACAGAGCTGGGGCTGGGGGGTCTAGGAGCGGTCACCCCTAGGAGTTGGAATCTCCATTTTCATTTCATTTCATTTTATTTTTCTGAAATTGAGTCTCACTCTGTAACCCAGAATGGAGTGCAGTGGCACGTTCCCAGACACCGCAGCCTCGACGTGCTGGGCTCCAGCGATCCTTCCGCCTCAGCCTTCCAAGTAGCCGTAACTACAGGCGCCCGCTACCACGCCCAGCTAATTTTTGATTTATTGTAGAGACGAGGTCTCACCAATCTGCCCGGGTGGGTCTCGAACCTGCGGGCTCAGGCAATCCACTTGCCTCGGTCTCCCAAAGTGCTGGGATTACAGGCTGAGCCACCAAGTCCGGCCTCCATTTTCATTTTAATCATCTTTGTTTCCTAGCCTCCCTTTACTCGCTGAACCCTTTCTTAACCACTCCACGAGAGGCCCAGATGACAAAACAGAGACAGGCGCAGATGGGTTAAATAACGTGCCAGAGTTCACAGCTACCAACTGGCAAATCCCAGATTCAAACCCCAAACCTGGATGTCACTCCAAAACCACAAACCTTGGCTTCTCCAAATATGGACGGCAGACCAACAGCACGAGTGTCACCTGGAGACTGTCAGACACGAAGAATCTCAGATCCTACCCCAGACTTATTGAATCCAAATCTGAATTTTAACACGATCCCTGGGTGAGTCATAGGCACATAAAAGTTTGAGAAGTACTGCTCTAAACCACAATGCTAGACTGTGATCGAAACTGCTGGGGCAGCTCAGCGTGAAGGAAGACAGAGTCTATTCATTAGAGGAATTTAGAGCAGGGAGCAAGCAGATCACAGGTAGAACGCACTTCATTCAGACTCAGACCCAGCTGGCTGTCTCCTCCTCCCAACTCCCAGCCACTGGCCACTCTCCGGGGACTGTTTTGAGTTCAGCGGTATACCTTACACCCAACAGGCACTTTGTTGTTTGTTTGTTTGTTTGTTTTTAATTAATAAGATTTATTTTTGGAGCAGTTTAGGGTCATAACAAAACTGAGCAGAAAGTACACAGAGTTCCCAAATACCCATGTCCCCCTACATGCACGGCCGCCCCCACCATCAACTGACACACCCACACTGACACGTCATTATCACTCAAAGTCCACAGTTTACACTAGGGTTCACTCTTCCAACAGACTTTTACCTCCTGGGACAGAACGTCTATCAAGGAAAAATCTGGGGATGCCTGGCCCCCAGCACCAAGCACTCCAGCCAAATTATGTGCCTCTAAGTCTGACAACAACCAGAAGCCGACCACGTGCTCTCGCTCGCAGCTTCCCCAACTGTGCACCATTCTTGGTCTGGTCCACTTGTCTCCCTTTTGGGATGCAGTTCAAGAGGCCAGAGCCAAAAGGGTCACAGCTCTGAAGGACAGAGCAGTAGAGAGAAGAGAGGAATATGAATTAGGGACACAGAACCGCCTCCTCTCCTGCCACAAGCCAGGCCCAGATCCATAGCAACTCCCACGTCCTGGACCTACAGCCCCGTGACATCTCCAGGAGCTCTGGTTCCCACTGGATGCCAGGACTCCCAGGACATAGGCCTGACTCTCCCTTCCCTCCTTATGCCCTTGACCCCGGAATAGGCCCTCAGACCTATTCTGAATAGGTCCAACATCCCTCAGGACCTGAGAGCAGTCATGAAACAGAGGCACAGTTCTAGGCAAGCAGATGCCAACAAAGTGACAGTGCCATGACTGGCCTTTCCTGGGTCTTTCTGCCTTCCTAACAGAGCAGACAGCTGGGACAGACAACTGTTCTGTTGCCTCTACTCTGAGCTAGGGGCAGGCAGGAAAAGGAAAGGGTTACCAAACCAAGTCAAATCTAAGAGGTCAAAAAGTATGTATTTCATTCTAGAAATACATAAAAAGAAAGACAGAACTTTCTTCAGCTAGAATCCCTCCCCACAACACCCCCGCCCCCTTTTCTGAGTCAGAGCCGCACTCTGCCACACAGGCTGAAGTGCAGTAGCATTGTTATGGCTCACAACAGCCTTGACCTCCTGAGCTCAGGCAATCCTGCCACCCCAGCCTCCAGAGTAGCTGGGACTGACTAGAGGCAGGTACCACCACGCCTGGCTAAATTTTTTTTTTTTTTTTTGTAGAGATGAGCTCTTACCATGTTGCCCAGGCTAGTCTCAAACTCCTAGGCTCAAATGATCCTCCCACCTAAGCCTCCCAAAGTGCTAAGATTACAGGTGTGAGCCACTGTACCCAACCTAGAATCTCATTTTTGTTCTTCCTGTTCCGTTTCTCAGCTGTCTTCATTATACCCTGACCCTTCCATGGTCAACCACACAACTCTGTGTCACAGGTGATACAGATGTAAGGTTCTTTTTTGTTTGTTTGTTTGTTTGTTTTTTTGAGTTGAAGTCTCACTCTGCTGCCCAGGGTGGAGTACAGTGGCACACTCAAGGCTACCCCAGCATTGACCTGCTGGGCTCTGGCAATCCTTCTGCCTCAGCTTTCCAAGTAGCCTGAACTACAGGTGCATGCTACCATGCCCAGCTAATTTTTGATTGACTATAGAGATGAGGTCTCGCCAAGTTGCCCGGGCTGGTCTCAAACCTGCAGGCTCAGGCAGTCCACTCACCTGGGCCTCCCAAAGTGCTGGGATTACAGGTTGAGCCACCAAGCCCGGTCAGATGTGGACCTGACTTCTGCATCACCAGTCCCTACCCCTTGTGCTCCTCCCTACATAAGGACAGTGCATTATCACTGAATGGGTTGGTCACAGGAACATAAAGGAAAGGAAGCCCTCGGACCTTGAGACCCAGGACTGGAACACCAAAAAGCTTCTGATGGCCTTAGTCCCTCATAAGCTTTTTCTTCCTGTTCAGGAACTTGTAGGTCAGAAGCCACAAGCTCACAAGGCCTTCAGGGTCCCGGGGTGGGGGGCAGGGAGTGGTACAAATTTGAGATAACAGGGGGTGGCAAGGACGGTGGCCAGTTGATGAAGGGGCAGCCGCCACTCCCCACAGCTGCCTCTGAACGTGCATGGGATAGGCTCAGCAGAGCCGAGCCTTTGGATTTGAAAGGCAGGGAAATCAACTTTTTTCAAAATATGTAATCTCATTTTTAAATATTGGCAAATAATAAAAATATTTTTAGACCACTGAGCCAGCCAAGCAAAACATGCCTGAATTTGTGACTGCTGTTCTAGGTGCTTCTCTCTGTTGGCTCTCCTACCCAAGCCAACACACCAGTCCTCACCGTGCAGGTGAAGGTTCTAACCTCAGAGACCACCCAGAAGCTCCAGTAGTTCTAAGGACAGGACCCACCAGCTGAGAGGTGCTGGCTCCAGGGAACACACTGCACCAGGCACAGCCGATCGCTGGCCATGCCAATCTGCTTCGGGTGTAATCCAAGCTGCTGACTGTCATCTATAAAGCCCTGCATGGTTGGCGTTCTGGTTACTCAGAGCTATTCCTCTACCCGGGGGCTGGAGTATGACCTCCGCTCTTCCACGCTGAGCATTCTAGCCCGAGATCTGGGAAGCCGGAGGCTGGGTAGCTCTGGAGGAAGCACTGAGCTTCGGCAAGTCGCCCCATAGCCCTGGCCGCCAACAGAGCAGAGCCAGCGGCCTCCGGGGCACTGTGGGAGCCCCAATATTTAGGCCATGCCTGAGGAGCACAGAACATGTGTTGTCTTTTGTGATGACTCAGGGAAAACCTAGGAGATGCTCCCTGCTCTGCCTCAAGTCAACACTGGGGTTTCTGCTCAGACACTGCAGCCAGCCCAGTTTCTGTCCTTTCTGCAGGGAGCACCAAATCAGGGCCAACGCTTTTGGCAAAGACTATTTTGGCTGAACAATGCAAAACTGAGCCAGAGTGGGTTGTGGCAGGCAAACCTCCTCAGGCTTTAGAACAACCAACAATGTGCTCTTGTCCCCTCAGTCAGGGTAGGAGCAGGGAGAAACCCTCTTAATTTTTTTCTCCTTCTCCATCTGAGTGACTCCTGCCATCCTTTCCCCAGAGAAGCCAGGCGGGTGGGCAGTTTGGTTTCCTGGTTCTGGGGAATACAAACAGGAGTGCCATGGAAACCCCCAGAGAGTGCAGGACACTGCAGCAGGAACAAAACTCTTTCAGGTCCAGAAACAAAATCCTGACCCTTTCATGAGGGCCATGGATGGCCCCTAGTGAGGGACTCTGGCAGGCTAGGAGCCCAGAACCTCACACACTGAGGACCCTGGATCTCAGTCCAAAGACAGAAGGAGAAAGGGAAGAAATAGAGGCTGAAACCTATTCTCATGCCTCACACCCCAGCCCTGCGATGGCACTGCAGTGAGGCAGATGCCCAGGTCTCTAAACTAGAATGTCCCAGAATTCTGAGACACAGCTGCTATCTTGCTTGAGCAAAAAAAGACACCAGGTGAAGGCCCACAGACAGAGGTGATCCCACACACAAAAGCAGCACATCTCTGTTCTCCGTGCCGTCCGCAAAGTACCCATGAAATACTCTGGGCAGGGCACTCACCAATGTTTGGATGTTTCAGAAGTCGACATATCCGAGCTTCACGTTCTAGTTTCTGGTGATCTAAAAGCAGAAGAGAGGAAACAAAAATCATCAACCATCCATTCTATTTGTGGTTACTGGCTATTCATATTCCTTCAGTTCTGAGCCACCAACTATGCACTTTTGATGATTTGCTGAATTAATGCAGCATGTCACAGCAACCCTGGAGATAGTTATTATGCCCACATTTTCCAGACAAGGACAAGACCAGTGAGTAGCAGAACTGGGATATGAATCCAGGTCTTCAACTAAAATTCTCTTTCCACTACAGCAGGGATTTCAGTGGGTCAAAGTATTCAGAATCTCTTTCTTATTGGGAATACCATAATAGCTAAGTTGTATTGAGCACCTAATATATACGTGGCACTGTGCTAGGAGTTTTTATTATAATCTCAATGTATTCCTGAGGGCAACCCTGAAACAAAATGATGCTGATAATAAAGGTGCTGATGATGTTAAAGTTAATGATGATTTAAAATAATAATAGTAACAGCTAACATTTATTGACAGCTTACCTGTACACCAGGCAGATATATCTTTTAATTTATCCTCATAACAACTCTAAGAGGTTGGCACTACTGTGATGCGCACGCTGTTTCTCCTCAGGACCCTCCTGGCCACCCACTACCATGAGCTCCAACCTCTGCCCACTCAGACTCTGGGATTACTCTGTTTTAGTGAAATGACCAGAATCCACGAATCACCAGATCCAAGTGAGCTGCATGGGTCAGTTCCTTTCACGGGAAGGCAGAGCTCCAGGAAGTGGGAAGAGAGGATGCTATTCCCAGGGAAGCCTAAGAACCCTCCCCAGCTCCGCCCTGTGTTGATCTGCCGAAGGTCACCTCCTTCATGAAGTCTTTCCTGCTCCTCTTGGTAGCCCATGGCTTCTCTCTCCTGTGACATCCCCTCCCCCTTCTCTCACTGCCCTTCTCATGCTTCTCACGTCATCTGTTATATCAGTTTTCTTTCCGTCACAAGTTCTTTGGGGGTGAAGGGGCATCTTTCTGAGGCTTGCTTCCTAGAATTCCTTCTGTGAACAGCAGCTTAATAAAGGTTTATCAATCACAGCAGTAGTAGTAATTACTATCGCTTACTAAGCATTTATTATACGCCGGGCAGAGGCATGGATATCATGTTTCATACTCACAGAAACTCAGTAGAGATCTGATGAGCTCTCTTACATTACAAATAAGGAAACAGGTTCAAAAAGATAAAGAAACCTGCCTAAGGTAACTAACACAGGTAGTAGATGCAGGTGGTCTAGCCTAAAGCCTTCTTTCTCCACTACTATGCTATGATGACTAAATAAAGAAAAGTGAGAGTGTCAAGTGGAGACTCCAGGCTTTGGAGGGCAGAATCCAGTTCACCCTGGCTTCTCCAAGCCTGGGCAGATACCTTCACATTGCCATCTGCCAAGTGATTCCTGTCTCCCTGCCTCTACCCTAAACAGCAAGAAAGCCTCTGTAAGGCTCCCCATGACCCTCACAGGTAGATGCTATGACTGTCCCCATTTTATAGATGATGAAACTGAGGCCCAGAGAAGTTAACTAATTTTTCCCAAGTTCCCACAGCAGGAAAGGGATAGAACTGGGATTTAAACCCAGGTCTGTCAGTTTGAGATAACATAGATAGTATAGGTTAGAAGAGATTCATATTTATTGCTTCACCACCAACCAAACCCAGCTTTGTCCTAAACTTTTCCTCTAGCAATAGCTCTGCTTTGTGGAAGGAGGTGGGGATACACAGATTAGTTCCTGCTGCCCAGCTAATCCATCCCAGCTGCCCAAAGATCTGGGTCAGGCCTTTCTTCCTGTCCTTGGGCCTGGCATGACCACTGACCAGGATGTAGCCGGGAGAACCCCAGGTAACCCCCAACTCCTACATTGCCTGGTATCCCCTGGTTCCAGGCACAGGGATGTGTCCAGTAAACTCCAAAAGCTGGGGACCTCGAGGAAGCAGCAACAGCCCTGTCGGTGGCTGGAGGGCTTACTTCTTTGAGATCTGGTTGGATGTGAGTGTGACCCCCATCTTCCTCCCAGCCCCTGCACTTGAGATGCAAGTACCAAACTAGCCAGTCCCAAAGCTGCAGACCCACTGGCTCTTTCTCTGGCCACTCACCTCACCACCCTCCAACTCACAACTCTTGGGCTTGGTTGCCTGGGCAGGTGCGGGGGAACAGCATCTTGCAATACGGAGGTGGCAGCTGAGGGGAAGGCCCAGAAGATTAATGTTTATCTCCTTCCTTAAGTCTCTTACTGGCTAATGGTTACAGTCCCACAAAAGCAACAGTACTAAAAATAAGGGTGTTCTGGCTTTACCAGTGACTCAGAGTGGAGAGAGGAGATACACACTTTGGCTCCCAGCTCCTTGAAGGAACTTCCCAGGGCCTGAGGGTCCTTGTTAGCCTCTTAGTTCAGCCCAAACTCCAAAGAGCTAAGTTCCATGTTCTGAGTGAGGCTCATGTCTTCTTTGATCCCTGAGGCTGCACCTTGGTTCTCGCTCTGATTCCTAGCCATCAAGTATGGCAATTAACACATTGGTTTTGAAGTCAGACAGCCCTGGATTGAATCCAGCACTGCCACATTTAGCAAGTTATTAAACCTACCTGACCCTCATTCATTCATTCTTTTCTTCCTTCAAAAAAATATTTATTGGGGCCTACCACGTGACAGGCACTGTTCTAGATGTTGGAGTGACAGCAGATAAGAAAACTCAGTGGTACATTAGATGTTGCAGCAAGTGCTAAATAGAAAAATAAAGGAGGGAAGGGAGAGAATGAACACTTAAATGGGGTGGTCAGGGAAAGCCTCAGTGAGGAAGTGACATCAATTAGGACCCAAAAGAGGTGAGAAAGTGAGACAGGCACATATCATGGGAAAGAGTTTCCTCACTTACAAAAGGGAGATAGAAAATGTGAGATTTAAATGAAGTAATATGGGAAAAGTATTCAGCACAGGGCCTGGCACATAGTAAGAGCCTCCTTTGTAAGGGCCCAGTGATAAGGTAGACAGGGTCGCTCAGGCTGGGCTTGTGGCCACAGTCACGCCCAGAGACATGGAGAGAGTGGGACCCACTCTCCCCTCCACCTGGGCAGATGCAGGGCCCACAACATACCAACTGAGCCCCTGACCTGGCCTCTGGGCTTCCCACAAGGTCTTCCACCACAGTACTGGGGGTAGGGGAGTGTTCCTTCCGCTTGGGTGGAGCCCACCCATGTCCACCATCTGCAGGTGAAGGTTAGCAACAGGGGCTCCTCAGAGAGAGAGGATCACCCCAGGAAGTGCTGCTAGCCACAGGCTCCCTCCTCTTCCTTGCTGGCTGTGGCACCCTGCCATCCAGAAGCTTCTCAATGAGCCGAGTGGTTTCTGCCCACCATGCTCTCCCTGCCTCCTGCCCCCATGCACAGACCAGCCCCCCCCCCAGCCTTTTCAGCTCTTGGGATCCTGTCTCTTCTCCCCATACCTTCTATCTCTTGTATTTATCTCCAAAGTGGTCCACAGCTGGGAAAAAGCAGAGGGCCCCACCCCAGCAGCAGCGGTGGTGGGGTTTCAGGATCAAGTAATGGTATGTAAGAGCATCTTTCCCAAGGACGTCCCTACTGAACACAGCAGTCTCAATCCCCAAAGGGGTGAAGTCACTGAACTGGCTTGGTTCACAGTGGTCAGATAGGCCCTGGCTCGACATCCCAAGGTGACAACACTCCACTGAGGTCCCTGCCAGCCACAAAGGTGGCTTCCTCCCTTGAGTGACCTCCTTCCAGTGACCACCAGGGAGCAGCTCAGACCTACCAAGGCTGACCCTCCTCCCACCTACCTTTCTACTAGGCTCGTCCCTGCCCCCTCCCACAGCCCAGCCCCCCCTTCCTGTCTGACAACAGCCACTTCCCGCTTTTGCACAGGGCCACTTCCTGCCCGCCTGTGTGCTACTGCCATGGAGAGAACCGCCCCTGCCGGCCTTCAGCCCAGCTCCAACCACAGCCCTCTGCAGGTTTTCCCCCTCAAGAGCAGAGGTGACAAGAGGAGCAGAAAGCAGAAGCAGCCGTTATCAGGGACCCATTTGGGCCCTCCAGGCCCAGCCTGGACCCTTCCCCAGCAGTCCAACCAGGGCAGAGCCAGGCCCTAGGAACCAGGGATCCCAGAAGCCCTGCCTCTCCCGCCTTCTTCCCAAGTGCTTCAGGACCTGGTCCAGGGTGCCACGATTTCACAGCAAGGGCGGCAAAGAGGGACCAGATGCACCCCGGGAGGCAGAAAAGAGGAAGCAGATAGTGAGGCGATAGTGTGCAGCAAAGGGTTGCACGGAGCCTAGAACCACCTCTGCCCTCCAACTTGAAGGGAGAAGCCTATTCCAAATGCACTTTCCTTCCTCCATGGGATTAGGGGACCAGGGAGGAATTCGCCATGATTCTCCATGGTCCAGGCAGGAATATGCCTGTTGATTTAGTGACATTTTTCTAAAAAAACCACAAATGCCAGCACTATCATCGAATAAGATCCCGCTGCCACCTAAACATACCCTCTTGTGCGTGGGAAAGGACACCATATTCCTACTCTGGCTGAGGACACTCCCCAAGTTCCAATCTCAAAGACGCTCTTAACTTTCCAAAGGGCATATTTTGCAGGTCTGTGCCTGTGACCCCCACATAGATGTGAGACGCTTCCTGCAGCCCCATCGATTTCACATGTTCAGTGGGGGTCAGCCTCAGCTTGCTGCCCTCCCGAGTGCTCCTTACCTCTTTCCCAAGCAGCAGAGGCCCCCGTGTGGCCCCCTTGGGCATCACTCTGAGGAGCAGAAACAAGGGCAGCGCGGGGATTTGGTGTCATAATCCACGTTCCCCAGCTGCTTACAAACAGCCCCAGGCTTTGGGCACTGACCAGTGCGAATCCCAAGCCACAATCCCATTGACCTCACTCTGACACTACAACGCCACATCCTTTCCTCTTTGAATCTCGCTCTTAAGGTGCAAAGAGTCTCCAATTAAAAGCAATGTCCATTTACCACGGAAGAGCAGAGGCTATGGTTTCTAATTCCTTCACACCCATACATCCGGGGACTAGCTGAGGGTTGTGAATACAGTGGAACAGGGCCTGAAACATGCCCATGTGAACCCTTAAGGCTCTGTCCCTTAACCCAGCATCCTCCCCTTCTCGTCAACCCTAACCTGAGCAGTTTTAACAAAGACCTGAGCCCCACTTCGGTGTCCAGATGTCCGGATCTCAAGGCGAGGGAAGCTCTAATTAAGGAGGGAAAGGAGAAAGGTGCCAAGAAGTACCCTGCTGCTAAAGGCTCCTAAACTGGCTTTGACAGAGAAAATCCCCATGGGGCCACTAGCAAGCCCCAAGAAGGCAAGGTTCTGCCTGTGGACACTCTGGCCACTCTCGAGGGCCAGAACAGGGTCAGCCGCTGCATTCTCTGTGCCCCCGGCAGGGCTCCCAGTGCCTGCAGCATTTGCCCACTGTTTTGGTGACATTTCCTTCATGGTAACCAGCCCCAAGTAAAACATCCCAGGAAGCAGCCCCTAAAAATAGCTCCTCCCAGGGCAGCAGCAAGCAGGGGGGGAGGGGAAAGAAAGGGAGGAGAAAAGAGGGGAGCAGATGGGAAGCTGCGGCTGCTGCTGATAGGGCCCAGGAAGTAGAAATGGTGTTGGGGAGGAGTGGCTGGAAACCTCCCCACCATAGAGCCCAGAGAGGTGGGTACAGCCGAGAGTGGGGCCTCAGCCAGCAGCAAGGAGGAATGAGTTCTGCAGGGCCTAGATGGAGGGGTGTGGCGTGGGGTGATGCACCAGGATTCATCACAGGAGAAAAGTACCCAGAACCTGTGTTTCAGAGGGAGGAGACAAGGGGCCAGTGGAGGCCGCACCGCCTGAGGTTGCTGGGTCTGAGCAGTGGCAAAATCATGGGCATACCTACAGCTCAAAAACAAAAAAAAAAAAACCAAACAAACCTTTTGTGCCTTGGTTTCCCCGCTGGTCCTGGGGCAGACCTGTCTGGCTGTGGGCAGATGACAAAGGACCTCTGCAGAGAGGCACTTAAGAGGTGCAAAGTGCCCACCTCTTTCTGTCACCACCCTTTTGGCACCCATGGAATCAGGCCCCTGTAGGCTTGCCAAGGCTGTTCAGAGAGCAGCAAGAACAGAGATGGGGGCAGGAGCTGGTCACACCCACCCCTCCCCTTCCAGTCTCAGCTGAGAATGGGGTCAGCCACTCACCTCTAGGGTTTCAGCACAGCTTCTGACAAGGGCATGATGACAAGGGACCAGAGGAAGAAAGCAGGAGCCTCTCCTATGGAATGGGGCCACCTTCCAACCTCCACCCCCACCCCCATGCAGCACCCCAAGTCACCGTGGGAAGGTGGGTGGGAGGGCACATCGTGACTGCACCATGAAAGCGGCCCAGCCTTGGCACAGAGGAGGGACCTCCAGTCTGGTTCCTCCTCCCTTCAGGAGAGAAGTCAGAGGAGTCCAATCACTTATACTCAGGTTGCCCATTTCTCTGTTTACAGAAATTGGCCTATTTTATCCTCAGGAAGAAAGCACGGTTTTGCACATAGCCTCCTCCAATGCTTCCTCGAGGCCCATCGTTCCAGTGCTGCGTGCATTTCTCTTCCTTCGCCCCCTCCCTCCATGGCTGCTGCACCCTCTTTTCTCGTTCCCTCCTGTCACCCAGATCCTTAACAGGAAAGTCTCACTAGGAGACACCGCAGGGGACACAAATGCCATGGGGGCTACTCAGGCCAGCGCTAAGGGGGTGGGGACTTCGAGCTGGCGCCATCCAGGGGGATCCCATTTCAGTCCCCAGGGCCAGCTGGACCCAGAAAGGGACAGCCTTTACCCTTCTGGTGGCCAACATGCCACTACCCTAGCCACTTAGCCTGCCACTGCCTCAGACACAGACTGACACCCCAATCCAGGGGCCAAGAATTAGGCCCCTAATCACAGAACTGCCCATGTGCACAGATGGCCACATAGCAGCAGAGACACAATCTGGAGAAGGTTGGGCAAAGGTGTGTCTGGAGAATTCCACAGAGCATGGCAAGAGCAACTGTTACTGTTGCTGCTGATTTTAGGAGGCTTCTCTTAAAGACTGGCTCAGGAACCATCTGCATGAAATTCACTGATACATGTGTTAAAAATGCAGATTCTGGGGCCCCACTCCAGATCTCCTGAAGCAAAATCTCTATAGATAGAGCCCAGAAATCAGCATTTTAAACTAGTCCTAGGTGATCATTATGCACACTAAAATTGATAATCACTGCTTAGAGGATGTCTCAACAGTGCTCCTACAAGGCCATTAATGACAAGGAAGGAGGAATTATAAGCTACACCATCTCCCTACACCTCCCACCCTGCCTTCGCCCCAAGAATAGGTCTTTATTCTCATCTGTCCTCTCTTCCAGCAGCCATATCAGGTCTGCAGAAAGGAAGACTCAAGCCAGCAACAGGCTACAAGGGCTCCAGCAACTTGACTCTGAGTTTTCTGGGAGCCAGAGCCAAAAGGCAACCATGACTGGTTACACAGTCCTCTTAATCCATTCATTTGATGTGTGCTTGGCATATATCAAGCACTTTGCTAGGGCCTGCCCACCTAGAAGTCAAGAAACAGAAAAGGGTCCTTCTCTCATCCCCCAGGTTCTCATGCAGAGAAAAGCTTTTGCTTACAGTTAGCTTCGACAGAAATTTCTTCACATGGGATATACAGATTAAATAAATAAATATAGCAGATGCTGTAACAGATTTCATAACACTGTCTCTGGTAGCATCTCTTAGTAAGGCCAAGGGCATTATCCCAGCATCCATCTTAGTGAAAGCACCTAGAATCCTGAAAATGGTCCAAATACAGAGGTTTCTTAGGATGTTGATTGTTCCAAGGAGGAATTCTAAACTAAGTAGACGAAAGAAAGAACCATTTGCCCTTCAACTAAGGCAATATTGGGAAAATGCTCTGGATATAAGCAAAGAGAGCAGGATAGAAAATGTTATGCTCCGTGAGGTGAAAATATATATGCATATGAATAAAGATAAGAAGGGAATATGAAGATTTAAAAATAAAAAAAGACATAAGGGCTCAGGCTCCTTGGGGGGGGGTGCTCTTAAATCTTAAAATAACGACTTATCATTGCCATCACCTGGCCCACTAGCTCCTGCATCCAAGCCTATTTTAAATGCCTCCTTCAGCCTAGCAGCGTTAAGCTTGGAACCACAGGCTCCCTTAAGAGCCCAGCTCCACTCCTATCGTTGTTTTGAAGCAAAAGGAGTGACGTTATGTGACTTTCAGTGACTTTATGTAGACAGGCCCGCAGACAAAGACAGTACTCAATGCACATCCGCATGAACTCCCTACCTTGCAAGCCAGTCACCAAGGTGGGCCTCTAAGGCCACAATGACAAGACACAACAGCCCAAAAAACGGCTTCCCATCCAGATCTGAGCCCCCAGAAGACCAGGTGATCTCTCTCCGTGCCTCCTGGGCTATCTCACCAGGGACGCCAAGGAGAAACAATTCTATACCCCCTTCTTTCCCTTCCCTCTGCGGCACAGAGAATCACAAACAAGAAAGACAGTGGGTAGGGAGACCCAGCAAACACAGCAAACCCCTTCAGACCTTCACAGATGACCCCAGTGGGCCCACGGCATTCCCAGACACAGAAATCCAACACCTGTGGAGCTCTAGACAGGCAGACAGCGATGAGTGAAATCCAGCCCCGGTGGCTGCACCTTTATAAAATATACAGCGTAAACTGAGAGGCCATCGGGAAGCCACGGCCCTCACTCCCTAACACCATGGGCACTAGCCTAGTGGATGGGTACCCTGGCCCAACTCTCTCCAGGAACTCACACCCCATGTGCACACCTACAGCCCAGCCCCTCCTTGCTCCTTCCATCTCCAAGACAACATTCTCCTACTCTCCCACCTCCAAACAGTACTGGCTGGCACTTAAACATTCTGACTCCTCTGGCCCACATTTGTACCTATCAGGCAGGCCCAGGCCTCCGTCCCAAAGTCAACCTGGCACACAAGGCCTGAGCAGAGCCCAGTCTTGGCATAACCATCTCAAGAAAGGGGGAGTTGATGTCTGGAGCATATAATTTTACAAAAGAATCCTTTTCTTGAGGGGAAAAAAAGTGAGAAATGAAACCTCACCGAGTTTGGGCAGCAAAAGAAAGACATCTGTTGGGAAAGATAGGACAAGTTTGAAAGGAGGTGAGGAAGGGGAAGGGATGCTATCACACAGGTCATGGAAGTTCAGGCGGGTAGGGAAGGAGTGGGAAATGAAAGCCCAAGTCAGACAGCTCCACAAAGTCACCATACCAGCTATCCTCACATCCCAGAATTCGGCTCCCAGCTGTCTCTCCCTCCCTTACCCCTGGGTCAGGGGACACTGGTGAGATGAGGAGAGCAAAGCATTGCATCATTAACTGGAAACACCAAACACCAGCCCCATTTCTGATGCACCAGGGCAATGCTGTGTGGACATGGGGAGGTAGCCATCCTCAAACCATCATTCCTGCCTGCACCTTCCATCCTTGGCTAGAGGATGTCTGTCAGAGAGCCCAGCCTCCATTGTCCCCCAGAGGAGGAGGGCACCTGATCACCCATTTATCCCTATGGTAACCATCCTCAGACTCAAGGTATCCAGAGAGAAAGAAAACAAACAAGTCCACTTTCTAGCCAAAGCACATGAACAGGGGGAGATGGGGGCTGGGTGGGAGACAGCAAGACAAGCCCTGCTAGGGGAGGGGAGAGACTCCCCTGCCAGAGGGCAGATACAGCCCTGCTAAACAGGTCCCAGAACAACTGCCCACATGACAGAAACCCACTGTCATCTCTGTGAAATTTTATAGCTTGTCAGAGCTTGGGACATCTACCGTGTCTCTTATCCCCGAGATGCCCACATCATTATTGGCCAAAGTCCACATTTTCCCTAGGGCATCTGTCCTGGTTCCTAACATATTTATGGCGTCCTATTGCCCAGCCCTAATTCCTTTCTCTGAGTCTCATAACCTTTGTTCCCCAGCTGCACTCCGCAGCCCTCCGTGAAATGACCTCCGTACTCACCAGATCTATTCACAGAGCACTTCACATGTTGCTGGGCCTACACCTATCAGATGAGTGAGTTTGGCAAGCACCCAATAAGAGGTTCAGAGTGTACATTCGAGGTGTAAAAGAGAGGCCCTGACACTCCCAGCCTCCAGTACTTGGGGGGATCTCACAAGTGAGGCTCCAAAGCCTGGGCCTTCATGATGCTCAAACCCTGAGGCAGTGCAGCTCCTGCCCAGACCAAGCCATTGGGATTTCTGGACCATGAGGCATCACCCTCCACCCAGGACAGACTACATCTGCTGCTGCACCACCAACTTTGTAATTTGATCAAAAAAGCAATCAAGTTCATCTGGCGAGATTTGTTCCTGAGAAGCCCTCGCCAGTAGCAGCCTCCCCTGATGTTTACAGATTCCTTTCCCTTGGGAGTCTGTTCTGCCGCCTGGTGGGCAGGGGAGGCTGGCTTTGTCAGAGCTGCTCACTTACTGCATTTCTATCCTAAGTCATCACTGGGGCATGGGGACTAGCTGTGGCCACCAATGCCCTAAAGGAAGAGGCTCCAAATTAGGAGCTCTCCATTCCACGCCATCCACTACCTCCAAATCCTCCACCTCCCTAAGGGTTGAATTCCCTTGAGCCTTCAGGGACCACTGCAGCTACCCACATGCATCTCTTACTTCATTCTTTTCTACCTGTGCACTTCCAGTTCCCCTTGCAGCTTCTCGTGTGGTTTCAACATCTACCCACTCTGAAATTCCAACTCTTTTCCAAGTGCTGAAACACACAGCCCCCAACTCCTGGGGCATCTTCAGAAGCCACAGCCCCAGGAGGCACCCCCAGGAAGAGATGAAGATGGAGAACGCTCACCCCGGGCCGACAACTTCTTGGTGTTGATGATTTTTGCTGCATACTCCTGCGTGGAGGTTTTCTTCACACACCTGCGGACCACAGAGAAAGCACCCCTGGAGGGAGAAGGGGGAAAGAACTGGGACACGGAACAGGGTAGAGTGGCAAAGACACACTTCAAGTTTGAGGGCAGTGATGCTCCCACCACCAGACCTTTTAGTCACACTCACACACCGGGGCAGCGACCACCACCACCCTACACGAGGCAGAATGATGAGGCCACCACATGACACTGAACAGATGCAGTGGGGTAGCACTCTGATCTCACCCCCTCATCTAGTCCCTGGGCAAAGTGGCAGCCCCAACCTCAGGCTGTACATCAGAAGCTGGTGGGCGATGCTTAAAACACACACCTGCTGCATCTCACTGACAGCCCTGTGGTCCTGGCCAAGAGAACCAGGGGAGAGAAGGGACTAGAGAGACCCTGCCCTTCTCCCAGCAGGAATAGTTAAGGGGAGGGGCGGGAGAGATTAAAAAGAGGCTATAATCCCCCGAGACAGAAATCTCCCTCAGCCATGAGGCAATGTGAGGCTCAAGCCCCCTCACAACCGGCTTCATCCCGCTGAATTCCGGCTCAGCTGACAGCACGGAAAGAGAGGACACAGTCTGACATCAATAGCTCCCCTTCCCCATAATATTTTCCTTTCCGTCCCCCCCCCCGAATGGGAGCTCGCACTCTCGGGCTCTGGAAACGTCTAGGGGGGCCGGTAGGGCGGGGGCTGCAGTGGCCGGGCTCGGCGCCGCGGGT
>NW_007255803.1:308716-327494 GCF_000164805.1 Carlito syrichta | reverse complement strand
GGGCGGACACAGCTGAGAGGTTCGCGACCTGGGGGCTCATCCTGCGGCGGACCCCGCAAGGGCTCTGGAATATGCGTGCGAGGATGTGTTAGAAGTGGTGTAGAGGTCTGGACCCCGGCTCTCTGGAGGGGCTCCACGCGCGGGTCCCAAGCCCCCACCCTGGCTCACACCGTGTGGAGAGAGAGCCAAGGTCAAGGAGCCTGTGTCAGACTGCACACCCGGGAGGCACCCCCAGCCTGTGCAGAGCCGGCTGCCAGCAGCCTTCCCTCGGGGAGCTGACAGTCTAGACTTGTGCAAGCATTAGGGCTATTAGCAAGAAACCCTTCAGGCGCGGTTTGATCCGGGAGACCAGGTCAGGGGCAAGGTTGCAGGTGGGACTCTGCCTTCCTGCACTCCAACCTTAGAGATGAAAGAATGTTCTCTCGGAGGCAGTAATGGAAAGGAAATAGGAACGATTTGAAAAGATTGTGCATTGGGAGCTAGATCAAGTAGAAGGAAGGAAGGAGACATCCTCATTTTCTTGGAGGGCATCCTGTACTTTTATTTTACGACATGTATCACATTTTGTAATGATGCATTCACTGGTATGGAGCTACGACATAGTTGTCTCAGGAGTGAACTCTGGAATCAGACTGCCTGACTTGGATTTCTGGGCAACTCACTGACCAGCTGTGTGACCTTGGGCAAGTCACTTAATCTTTTTGTGCTTCAGCTACCTAATCTAAAACTGGGAATAATGATACTAACTACCTCACAAGCTTGTGAGCATTTAATGGGCTAAATCACACAAAGCACTTAGAATTGTACCTGGTGCCTAATTAGAACTATGTTTACTGTTATTATTTGTTTAACATTTGCCTTCCCACTAAATTGTCAGTTCCAATAGGGTAAGGCCTCTGCTTCCTTTGTTCACCACTGTATAGCCAGCCTCAACCGTCAGTAAATATGGAATGGCAAAGAGAGTTACCACCCCTTCTTCTGTCACCACCATGATAAGTTGGTGGGACCAAGGCACATCACTGTCCCAATGGAGGACAAACAGGCCGGGCAGGTTCCTGACCTGCCTGGGCAGCTGCGCTGGGAGCCAGGGGCCAGCCTGGTTCCGGGCAGGATGGAGCTCAGCCAACTGCTGCCGCTCAGTCTTGCTTACAGCAGGACGCCCACTGGGAGTCAGACCTCTGCTGTCAGCAGGCTCGCTCAGCCTGAGGAGGCAGCTGAGAGGCTGAGAGGCGTCCCAGCCTCCCAAGCTGCCTCCCTGAGGGGTGGGTGGAGCAAAGCTCTCCGGGAAGGCTCCTCTCTTGTCCTTACCCATCAGCCGTGGATGCTGCTTCGAGAACCAGATTGCTTAGTAGGGGTGATGACGGAACAGGAGGGAGAGGAGCCCAAGAGGAAAAGCATTAGCAGATTGCTTGTGAGGAGGGCAGAACAGGAAGTAAGGCAGTGGGGAGTAAGACTACTTCCTATCTCCAAACACCTGGGTGAGAGCTAGGTCCCAAGTTCTAGCATGAGGTAGGGCAGTGAGACTGTGTACGTGGGGATGCCAGTTAAGTGTTGAGTTTCTGTCATCCACCTTCAAGGCAGAAGCAACGGCTAGCCTGCACTCCAGAAATGGGGGCCACATATCAGTTGATCGTCAATGTGCCCTTCCTGAGTGTTCAAGGCGCTTGCTTCCTGACCTCCAAGCTGATATTTGAAACTTTATATTCATTAATGAAAGGTGGAATGAGGAGACGAGAGAGGTCAGAACAAGCACAGACTTGGGCTGCCATGGAGTCCCCTGGGGTATCCCAGCGGCAAATGTAAAAACAGGACTGCAACCCTGACCAATCTCATGTGCCTGCTGGGAGAGGTAGATCATCCTGGCCAAGGCTGAGGGTTCTCCACACTGTTTTGGGGTAACCATATAGACGCATTTTGCATTATGTCTCTAGGTAAAAGGAGGAGTGGTGACAAAAATATTGGGGTGAAGCCTTGGGGCTGACTCACAGCGGTAGAAGTGGCTGCCTTTCAACAGATATTTATCAACTGCCTACTACGGGCTTAGCACTACCTTTTACTTTTCGAAACATTTAAATAAAGTGAAAAATCCAAATTTACACAATTAGAAGGAAACTCAGTTTGCCCTCTTCTTTTTTCTTTCTGTCTCTTCTGATTTCTTTCTTTTTTTTTTTTGAGTTGGAGTCTCACTCTGTCACCCAGACTGGAGTGCACTGGCTGCTCCCGGCCACCACAGCCTTGACCTGCTGGGCTCTGGCGATCCTTCCGCCTCAGCCTTCCGAGTAGCCGGAATTACAGGCATGCGCTACCACGCCCGGCTGATTTTTTGATTTATCGTAGAGATGAGGTCTTGCTGCCCAGGCGGGTCTTGAACCCGCGGGCTCAGGCAATCCACTCACCTCAGCCTCCCAAAGGCGCGGGATTACAGGCTGAGCCACCAAGCCCCCGGCTTCTTCTGATTTCTATCTCACTTCTCCCTCCCCTCCTCCCCCACTACTTCTCTCAACAGCCCAGACACGGACACATCCACGGTGGCAGTTTGGAGCCTGTAGACACTTCTGTGTGCACACACAAACACACACCCTCGCACAACCCGCCTCTATTCCCATTGCTGTAGCACCCACACAACCTCCAGCTACCCCACAGCAATTAGAAGGATGAGACAAATAATAACGAGCTCACCAGCTCCCTACGCATCAGTATCTATGGCAACCTCATGGGGTCGCAGGCTGCGCTGTTCCGGTTGCCGCCAGTCCCCTGGGCAGCGCCAGCATTCAGGCCGTGCCCAGAGCTCAGAGAACAGAGAATGACAAGGAAATCGATGCCTTGATAATCACCAGAGGTGCCTCACTGGGTGGGACCCTCCATCATTCTGATCTTTCTCTTTGAAGCCTCTAAAGTCTTGCATCCATGAGAGGTTTTCAATTCACATTCCGTGGAATCCTAGGGGTTCCGTGGCCAGGCCCCAGCAGCTGTTCCACATAAGATTCAGTTGAAGATAAGAGTCTCTAGCTAAAAACAAGTCTGAGTCTCGCTGGAATTCTGGGGTCCCCTCCAACTCTAAGGTTATATGACTAGTTTTGGAGAATTTGGTGTGATGAGATCGTGGCCTCTCTCCAAGGAGTTCTGAGAGGATTATTAGTGGTGAAGCATTTGAAACTAGAGAGATGTGATAATGGGGATAGGAAAGAAAGAGTGAGATCAGCAAATAAAAACATTTACATAAGCAATCCTCACATTGAGAAGGAGCGAGGGATGCTTCTCTCTCTCCTGGGAGACACATCAGAAAAAGCCGGTGGGATTTTTCAAATCACTGCCATGCACAGCAAAGTTGGTAGGCTCCATACCCAGTGAGAACTATCCCAGTCAAGTCACTGTCCTTGGTGAGAGTGTTTTCCCATCCCTCCTGAGTCAAAAAGCTGAAAAAAGGATTAAGGAACCACAGATTAAATCCACAACTGCAGTATTTCTTAAAGGAAGAGCTGAGGCATTTGAGGTGAGGGGCAGAGCTCCAGCGGGCTTGGTCACAGGGGGCCTGAGATTTTAGAGTGAGAGAGATAGGCTATTTGGGGTGAGGGCTGCAGCATTTGGTGTGAGAAGCTGTGGTGTTTGGAATAGGGTCTGCGGCACTGGGGATGAAGCACTGAGCTGTGAAATTCAGGGAAGGTGCGGGAATATGTAATGTGAGGAGTCAAGGTATTTGTGAGGAGCTGAGGGGCTGACAGGGAGGAGCTTCCATTTTCCAGCCAGCGGGCTGGTTTCAAGGAGCCATCTGATCCTGGCCTTCCCACCCATCAAGTCCAGGTCAGGGCTGCCTCTGCCTCCCCCCCCACTTTGTCATCCCCCAATAGACTGTGAGCTCCTTGAAGACAGTGGGATCTTTCTTCTTGTATCCTCAAAACCTTCACAAAACCTGGCACATAGTAGATGCTCAGTACATGTTTGTGGACTGAATAAAGTATTGGGGGCAAGGGGCTGAGATATTTAGGGTGAAGGCAGCACCAGCGGAGAGATGACAGAGCTGACTTTAGAGGCACAAGGGAGGTACTGAGGCTACCGGCTGGCTGCAAGCATCAACGTGGACGAGCGGAGTGTGGGGCCCCCTGGTGGGAGAACATGAGGCATACAGGGATGCCAGGGAGGGATGGAACGTGAATTGCAAAACCCACCAAGACAGCTAACGTTTAGGGAGAAGTGGCAGCTTGCACGAAGCACTCTACAGAAACTGTCCCATTTAACCCTCACCACCACCCTGTGAGTGTAGGAGCCCTTAGCCCCATTTTACAGGAGAGGAGACTGAAGCTTTGAAAAGCGAAGTAACAGCCGGGCTCGGTGGCTCAGCCTGTAATCCCGCGCCTTTGGGAGGCTGAGATGAGTGGATTGCCTGAGCCCGCGGGTTCGAGACCCGCCTGGGCAACTTGGCGAGACCTCATCTCTACACTAAATCAAAAAATCAGCCGGGCATGGTACCGCATGCCTGTAATTCCGGCTACTCGGAAGGCGGAGGCGGATGGATCGCCGGAGCCCAGCAGGTCGAGGCTGTGGTGGCCGGGAGCGGCCACTGCACTCCAGTCTGGGCGACAGAGTGAGACTCCAACTCAAAAAAAAAAAAAAAAAAAAAGAAAAGAAAAGAAAAGCGAAGTAACATGCCTAAGGGCAATAGCTAATGCAGTTTGTGGCAGAGCTGGAATCCTGTGATTAAAGGGAAATTAAAAGAGGTAGGGGAGCAGTAAGTGATCTGGGGGGGCAGTTCAGATGTGCTCACACCACCAATGCCATCTAGATTAAAATTTCTTTTTTTGAGTCAGAGTCTCACACTGTGGCCCAGGCTGGAGTGCAGTGGCACACTCATGGCCACTGCAGCCTTTATTGTAGAGACAAGGTCTCCTTATGTTGCTCAGGCTGGTCTTGAACCCGTGAGCTCAGGCAATCCCCTCACCTCCACCTCCCAAAGTACTGGGATTACAAGCATGAGCCACCGTGCCTGGCTAGATTAAAAATCTTAAATTCAGTGTGGATTTATCCCAATCGAATACCAGCCCTGAATCCAGGCATTTTATCAGAGGGGATTTTTTTTGTTGTTGTTCATTCATTCATTTTATTGAGTAACTCCTCTGTTCTAGTCATTTGGGAAACAGAAGAGAACAATCCTGCCCTCTTGGAGTTTACATTCGTGTAGGCAGACAATGAACCTAGAAAGAGGTAATTATAGACTGGAGTAAATTCTACCACAGAGAAAATAGAATCCAGTAATGGGGATAGAGAATGATGGGGCAGGGAACACAGAGAACACCTTGAACTGAGGTGCTCAGACATGGCTGCTCTCCGAAAGTGACTTTTCAGGGAGAGATTTAGGAATGACATTCAGAAATGACGCTAAGGAGGTAGTTGCTTGAAGATCCAAATGGGAGCCTTCCTGGAGGAAGGAGCAGCGAAAAAGGTCTGAGATAAAAATTGGTCACAGTGGTTGGCTCACACCTGTAATCCCAGCACTTTGGGAGGCTGAGGCGAGAAGACTGCTTGAACCCAGGGGTCCTAGACCAGCCTAAGCAACACAGTGAGAACTTGTCTCTACAAAATCCCAACAAATTAGCCAAGCATGGTGGTGTGCACCTGTAGTCCCAGTTACTAAGGAGGCTGAGGCAGAAGGCTTTCCTGACCTCAGGAGGTCGAGGCTGTGGTAAACTGTAACTGCCACTGCATTCTAACTTGGGTAACAGAGTGAGACCTTGACTCAAAAATTAAAAAAAAAAAAAAAGCCAAAAACAAACAAACAAAAAATGATCACAGCATATTTAAGACACTTTTTATCAAGGACAGAATAAATCTCTGCCTGGAGTTGGAAGTGACATTGTTCCTTGGCCAGCAAAAATGGGCACAAGATGATCTCTCAGCTCTCTGGAGGCTCTGGGAGTGATACACTTAGAGTCTCTGAGAAACAGGTGATGCCCCCTCAGTCCATTTAGACGACTATCTCCCTGCCCTGGAGATAGTTTATAGGAGTTGAATCCTAACTCCTGTAGAGACTAGAAAGAGGCCAGAAATAGGCCCTGCCTTGAGGGGGCTTTACTCACTGGGGGCAAGAAGATAAGCATGACATTAAAACAATGTTGCAAGTCAAAAGGTGAGAATCACAGCTTCTGGAGTTGTATAAGTGGCTGCCTGAATGGCCTTGCCCTCCCCTCTTTGCATACCCTACAGTTCTCTGCTCAGTTTCTCAGGATCACTTTCCCTGGCCCCTAGACCAGATTAAATCTCTGTAATGGGCCAGGCTCCTTGGCCCAGCCTGTGATCCCAGCACTTTGGGAGGCCAAGGCGAGTGGATTGTGTGAGCTGGCAGGTTGGAAACCCGCCCAGGCAACTTGGCAAGACCTCATCTCTACAATAAATAAATAAATAATTAGCCAGGCGTGGTAGCGCACGCCTGTAGTTCCAGGCTACTTGGAAGGCTGAGGCAGAAGGATCACCGGAACCCAGCAGGTTGACGCTGGGGTGGCCGTGAGTGTGCCACTGCACTCCAGCCTGGGCGACAGAGTGAGACTCCAACTCAAAAAAAAAAAAAAATCTCTGTAATGACAACCCCCAAAGTACCATCCATCACTTCGAAGCACTTATCCCAAGTGTAATTACAGGCCTGTGTTTGTGTCTCGTGATAGGTCTCGTGAGGTAGAGTCCATGTCTGTTTATGTTCCTCCTGGTACCCCCAAGTGTCTCAAGCGCCTGGGGTGTAGGAGTTACTCAATAAATGCTTGGAAAGTAAAAGCAAAGCACTATGGGACTTTTAAAGGGGAAGTAATCAATCAGTTGGAACAATCAGAAGAGACTTAGTGAGGAGATGGAAGGAGAGGAAGACTGCTGGCAGATGAAGGTAGAGTTGGGCATTGCTAGTGGAAAACAGAGTGTGCATCCGGCTTGGAGAAACTGAGGGTTTGGCAGGTGTTTGGGAAACTGAGTGGTCAGGTGGATTGGAGGGGAGGGTATGAAGAGAGGAGAAACAGGACATAAAACTGGGGGTCAGCCAGATGGAAATAGTGTCTGGCTGTGGGTGGGAGAGCGTCATATTCCTAAGCTTCATATTCCTTGTTGGCAAAATAAGGATGTTTCATTATAGAATTGCAGGGACAGGCCTCAGGAAGGACCAGTGTCCAACTTCCTGGACTTCAGGGCAGATCCAGAGGCTGCCAGGTCCCAGACCTGAGTTACAGATGGTTATCTACCAGACAGTCTCCCTTGAATGTCCTGCTATCCACCCAAATCCAAATTAATCCAACCGAAAGACAGTATAACATGGTGGTTAAGAACACTGAAGCCAAATCCTGGCTCTGCCTCTTACAAACTGTGTGAGCCTGTGATTTTTTTTTTTTTTTTAGTTGGAGTCTCACTCTGTCACCCAGACTGGAGTGCAGTGGCCGCTCCCGGCCACCGCAGCCTCGACCTGCTGGGCTCCGGCGATCCTTCCGCCTTAGCCTTCCAAGTAGCTGGAACTACAGGCACGCGCTACTACACCCGGCTAATTTTTTGGTTTATTGTAGAGATGAGGTCTCGCCAAGCTGCCCAGGCAGGTCTCGAACCCACGGGCTCAGGCAGTCCACTCACCTCAGCCTCCCAAGGCGTGGGATTACAGACTGAGCTACTGAGCCCGGCTGCCTGTAAGTTTTATGACTTTTCTGTACCTGTTTTCTCACTGGCAAAAAGGAATAATAATAATACTCAGTGGGATTTTTCTTTTTTTTTTTTTGAGTTGCAGTCTCACTCTGTCGCCCAGACTGGAGTGCAGTGACCGCTCCCGGCCACTGCGGCCTCAACCTGCTGGGGCTTCGGCAATTCTTCCGCCTCAGCCTTCTAAGTAGCTGGAATTACAGGCGTGCACTATCACGCCCAGCTAGTTTTTTTATTTATTGTAGAGATGAGGTCTCGCCAAGTTGCCCAGGCTGGTCTCAAACCCGCGGGCTCAGGCAATCCACTCACCTCAGCCTCCCAAGGCACGGGATTACAGGCTGAGCCACCGAGCCTGGCTCAGTGGGATTTTTTTAATGGTTGGTTTTTAAAACATCAACATCTTATTTATTTTCACCAACAAATAAAAAATTGTGTGTTTTGTGTGCATGTTGTTTTGAAATATATATACATTGTGAAATGGCTAAATCGAGCTAATGATTACCTCATATACTTGGTTTTGTTTTCTTTTTTTGAGTTGGAGTCTCACTGTCGCCCAGACTGGAGTGCAGTGGCCGCTCCCGGCCACCACAGCCTCAACCTCCTGGGCTCCGGCGATCCTTCCGCCTCAGCCTTCCGCGTAGCCGGAATTACAGGCGCACGCTACCACGCCCGGCTGATCTTTTGATTTATTGTAGAGATGAGGTCTCGCTGCCCAGGCAGGTCTCGAACCCGCGGGCTCAGGCAGTCCACTCACCTCAGCCTCCCAAAGGTGCGGGATTACAGGCTGAGCCACCGAGCCTGGCTATACTTGGTTTTTTATGGCTTACCATGTTCTTAAACATTTAAAAATCGACTCTCTTAGTGATTGTCAAGGATGCAATACATTATTATTAATGATGGTCACCATGTTGTACAATAGAGCTTTGAACTTATTCCTCCTATAATTATAGGATTTTATGGGGAGCAAATTATTAGTACATATGAAGGGTAAAACAGTGCCCTGAATAGTCAGGGCTCAATAAATATTAACTACTGTGACTATTCCCCCACCACCCAATCAGTTATCTTCTCCAGTTCCCTTGGCTCTGACAGTGACATGACTAGTCTGCCAATTAGGTTCAGAATCTTGGAGCCAACTTTGACTCTTATATCACTTAGGGGGCAGAGCTGGGTTTGAATTCTGTTTGAATTAGTTGTGTGACCTTGGGTAAATGTCACTTAAGCTCCCTGAGCTTCATATTCCTTGTCAGTAAAATAAGGATGTTTCACTAGAGAATTGTTAAAATAATTTTTATTTTAAAAAATGTATTTACCTATTTATGTATTTATTATTTTTTAGAGACAGAGACAGCTCTGTCACCCAGGCTACAGTGCAGTGGCATAATCATAGTTCACTGCAGCCTCGAACTACTGGTCTCAAGCAATCCTCCCGCCTCACACTCCCGAGTACCTGGGACTAATAGTGAGCAAACTTTCTATTTTTGTGTTTGTAGAGACGGGGCTTCACTATGTTGCCCAGGCTGTGTTATAATAATTTAATAGTATTTGTAGGTGAATGGTTTAATGCCTGATGCTAAATAAATGGTAGTTGTTAGGATCATCCTGTGTATCACCAGAAACCAACATTCATATATTTTTCTCTTTTTTCCCCAGCAGTGAGTGCTTAAGTTCTAGCTTTTTTTCTCTTTAAATGTCCTTGTATTCATCCCTTCTTTTCCACTTCTCTCTCTCCATACTAGACTAGGCCTACCTCACCTTCCTAAGTTTCTGCAGGAGCCTTCCTCCTAACTTTGCGGACCCATTTTACTTTCATTCATTCACTCAAGAAATATTAAGGAAACACCTTCGCTTTTCAGGGCATTCTCTCAGTGCTGGGGACATAGCAGTGAACAAAATAGATGACACCCCTGCCCTCAGGAAGCCTCCCTTCTGGTGAGAGGGACAAACAAAAAAATATTTAATGCATCAGGTGGTTGTAAATGCTATGAAGAAAATGAAAGCAGGGAAAGGGGATAGAGAATGACGAGGGGGTGCTGTTTAATGTAGGGTGGTCAGGGAAGGCCAGTCTGCCAAGGAGAACATATAGGCATAGATTTGCAGGAAACAAGATCACTTTTAATAGGCCACATCTTTGCTGAAATGCTGTTTCCTTTAAAATTAAGTACGAATGCCTCTGTATAACTTTCTAGAACCTCTGTATTTCTAATCCATCTTGTGACTTTATTCTATTCTCAGAATGCCTCTGCTTTTGCTGACATGCTCTATATGCTTAAGTACGTAAATTATTAGGTTAATAGTTCTTATCTCTAATCGTGGTATTAGTGTGAACCTTTTTCTTTCTTCAATATGTTTTCTAATGTTTTTTTTAAGGTGGAGTCTCATTCTGTCACCCAGGCCGGAGTGCATGCTCATAGCCACCGCAGCTTGGTCTGCTGCTTCAGCCTTCCAAGTAGCTAGAACTAAAAGTGTGTACCACCACACCCAGCTAAGTTTTTTAAAAATTTATTGTAGAGATGAGGTCTCATCAAGTTGTTTAGGCTGGTCTCGAACCCTTGGGGTCAGGAAATCCTCTCACTTCCACCTATCAAAGTGCAGGGATTACAGGTGTGAGCCACCTCCCCAGGCCAGTTTTTTATGTTGAACATAAATTAACTGAATAACAATAACAGTAATGGCTTAATTTCTCCCCACCATCTTATTTTAATCACCATAACAACCATAGAGTGCAAGTTTTATTATACCCATTTTACAGAAGAGAAAACTGAGACACAGAGAAGTTACACTGTTTCTCTGAACTCAGCCCTTGAAATGATTGGACTAGCTGTTTGCTTTTTCTAAAATTTAGGTCCTAAGTTCCTCAAGGGCAGAATCCTTGTCCTCTCCTCCTTATATCTCTCTTCACCCTCTCCTCACAGCCTGTTCTGTACATAATGAATGCTTTGTAATGTACTGGTCTGTTGGACAGATTGGCCAATTGTTCTGATACAGTCCACTTATCTTGTTTGTGGTGCCATCCTGAATGCTCCCTACCCTGGGCCCAAGTTTGGAGATCCTGGGGCCGTAGAGGTGAGGGAGCTGGGCCTCTGCCTCAAACGGGCAGTGATCCTGCTTGTCCACTAGAGGCCGCCTTAGGCCCGATTTTAGAGAGCCACAGGGCTTCTCAATCTACCTCACCGCAGGAGTCCTTTCCAACACCTAGTCTACCTGAGAACCCGTGGCCCTGGAGACCGTCTATTGGTGCCTCTGGCTTCAGTTTCTTCCAACAGATCATCAGATCTCAGAGCTGGAATGCTGGAACGAGCTCCACAGTAAAAGTTGCTGATGGCAGACAGACAGCAGGAGTGTCCTGGCAGGTTCCAGATGCCCCTCAATGAGCCAAATCAACAAATGTATTTGGAGCATCCAACTGTATCCCTGCTGTCTACGATACACTGCTATGTGCTGGGACTAGCTTGGTGAACAAGACAGGCTCCCAGTTCTTATGATCCAATGAGGTACGCAGACAAGCCTGAAATGATTGCATTGTGTTACAAACTACTGACATGATTTTTGTTCCAGGGTTACTGCTCCTTGGGTCTCATTTTGCTGTGGGTTATCCCATGGGATGCCTACCTGCTTTGGGTCAAGGAAATAAAGGCCAAAGAAAATTGCCCATATTCAGAGAATCACTTCAGAGCCCCCTCGTCTCTGGAAGTGGAAGGATTCCCTGTGTCTTCTGTCAGATCAGTGGGCATCTGAGGTTGGGCAGACACTGGGGATGGAAGTGGCAGGTCACCCTGACAAAATTTTCCTGCTGTTCTTTCTCTAAGTGGCCTGGGAACTTTGCTTGGGAAGGGAAGCAGATTAGACTTTGCGGTATGTCCTAGCCTGCTTGCTTTCTTGCTGATTTCTCCTTGCCTCTTCCTTTTCTCCTTTTTATTAGATGATCTACTCTGTCAACATATTTATCAAATGACTGTGATGTTCAGAGCAGCGTTTTTCACCCAGAAGCATGAGGTCAAGGAAGTCACAACAGAGTTGGGGTGATAAGACAGAGAGAGGGATAGAGACAGACTCCCAGATAATGCAGCATTTTTATAACTGTGGGTCGGTGGCTGCTGATGGTCATTACTGAAGTAGATCCCTGGAGGCTGAGGGTCTGGGAAGGCTGCGTTCCTGGATGAGGTAATCAGGGCCTTCCAGGATGATTCTTCAGCCTGCCCACTGGTGGCTTTTTCTGTAAGTGTGTTTTCAGAGAAGGATAAAGCATCCCCCACACCAGCTGTTCTCTCCACTGTACCTGGACAAGGGTCTCAGAGGCCCAGATGCTCAACATTCCTGAGAAGCAGCTTCTGAGTCAGAGTCCCAGAAACAGCTGAGGCAGCTTCAGGCTGGAGTCTTGGCTCTCTTTTCTTCCATTCTGTCCAAAAGCAACTCCCTCCTTAGCTATTTCGATGTGTCCAGAAACCCAAGCAACGGCCCTAGGGTGGGAGCCTGGCTCAGTTAATGTCTTTAAAATAGATTTGGTTCCTGCACATTCTCTACAGCTGCAGCCATCAGATAAAGGCATGTACCCAGTAACACCTGTACTAGGAAGTCCAAGGGACAGGGGAAACTCACCCCGTGCCTACAAGTTGTAGCCCCCAGTGCAGCCATCATTGGAAAGGGGTCGTAATTAGGACTTGGCTTAAGTTAAGGCAGCAGCATTCCCCGGGCAATCTGCCAGCGCCTCCTTGCTGCCTGGGCGTGGGGCCCAGGACATGCCAGGGCAATACCAGAGAGCTGACTCAGGGGGCGGCATGAGGGAAACAGAAAAACCCTTCCCATCCACCGGCTGAGAGAAAAACTGAAGCTGCCCCGAGGCCCACTGAGATGGCCCTGTATGGCCAGACCACCAACAGGCTGTGTGTATGGGCCCGTTCCTCAGGCCATAGATCCAGGAAGCCCTGTACTTTCTGTGGCCATCAGCAGAAGGCCAGGGCTCACCCTCATTCTCTGAGTTCCTTTTTTCCTGCAACAAACTCTAGGTGTGCAGGTCTAGGTTCCCTAAACTTCATTCTATAATTGATTTGGACCCGGCCATTTCCATTTTCTTAAGTCTTTGACCTTGGGCAAGTCCCTTACTTTGGTGTAACTTAGATTCCTTTTATTTTAGGTGGGATGAACAATATCCGCCTGCCTCGTAGGGCTGCAGTGAGGATCAAATGAGATAATGTCTATGAAGGTAACTTGCATCTTTAAAAGCACATTTATAATCAGGTATTATTATTGTCATGATTATTCCTGAGATAGAAATGATAGTCTCTGGCTCCGAGGCTCACCAAGTCCTTCTCGTTACCTCTTTTATCTGACAAGATGCTCTGAAACGAGTGCTGAAGTCCTAACCCAGTCCCGGGCCTCAGAAGCATGGACACGGGAGCCTCTGCCTGGTGCCATGGTGCCAACTCAGGATGCAACCCCCACCACCCCAGCTCTGTTAAACCGGTTCTTTCCCTTCTGATCAGACTCCTCCAGTCCAGTTTGCCTGCAGTGGATGACAAAGACACCTAAAATAGCACAGACTCTGCAAACACCACTGCAGACTTAGGCTTGGGCTGTCACCTGTGGGCCTGTCTGGGCATTGTAGCCAGGTGTAGCCTTCTACTCTCCAGGCTCTGGCCTAGCTTCCTTTATGCAGCACTAGGATGACAGTGCCTCCTGTCAGCACTTTGGGTGACTGAATTAGATGACTCCCTGGAAAGCTGGCTTGGCTAGAGATGCCAGGGGAGGGGGCTTACTGTTCTCTTTACCAGCTCCTCAGCCCTGCGCCCTTGGGACCATTCCTTGTGCCAAGAGGCCAGGTGAGGTGGTCTAAGATTGTGAGGAACAGCAGCTGTTCTGTGGCCCCAGGGAGGGTCGTGCACGGGGTACAAGGAAAGTCTGATTCTGAGGACCCTACAGCCAGCAGGCCTTGGCTTGTCTCTCTAGCTACAGAACCAGTTTGGTGTGCAGCTCCTGGGGTGCCTACCTGTGGGCTCTGGGGCCTGCTGGTTCTGCTCTGGGATTTCCCATGGGGCATCCATATGACTTACCCTAGTGGGAGTGGTGGCTGCTGAGACCGGATTCAAACAAGAAAGCTTGCAGCAGGGAGCCATGGGCAAGAACTGCCCTTCTAGCAGGAGCATTCGTCATTGCTGAGCCCGTCTCTAATTCCCCCTATTTTAAGCAGCCATTTCCACGTGGCATGAGTCTCTACCCTTAGAACTTTCTCATCCAGCTCTTTCTTTTTTCTTTTCTTTTTGAGTCGAAGTTTTGCTCTCTTGTCCAGGCTGGAGTGCAGTGGCATGCCCAACGGTCACCACAGTCTCCACCTGCGGGGCTCAGGCGATCCTTCCACCTCAGCCTTCCAAGTAGCTGGAACTACAGATGTGTGCCACCACACCCAGCTTAGTATTTATTTATTTATTTATTTATTTTTGAGTTGGAGTCTCACTGTGTTGCCCAGGCTAGAGTGCACTGGCACTCTACGGCCACCCCAGTGTCGACCTGCTGAACTCTGGTGATCCTTCTGCCTCAACCTTCCAAGTAGCTGGAACTACAGGCGAGCGCTACCACACCCAGCTAATTTTTGATTTATTGTAGAGACAAGGTCTTGCCAAGTTGCCCAGGCTGGTCTAGAACCCGGGCTCAGGCAATCCACTCACCTCGACTTCCCAAAGTGCTGGGATTATAGGCTGAGCCACCGAGACTGACCTATTTTTTAATTTATTGTAGAGATGAGTTCTCACCAAGGTGCCCAGGCAATTCTCTCACCTTGGCCTCCTAAAGTGCTGGGATTACAGGCTTGAGCCACTATACCTGGCCAAGATCTTACTTTGGGGGGGGGCGGTTGGAGTCTCACTCTGTTGCCCAGACTGGAGTGCAGGGGCATGCTCACAGCCACTGCAGCCTCAACCTGCTGGGCTACCAGTGCTTTCTTAAACACTTTTCTTTAGCATATGTGCTCCTTTCCTGGGTGGCTGCTGTAAGAAAGACAGATAAAATCTTAGTGTATACCAGAATCCCAAACAAATGTAGCCCCCAACCTATTTTTGTTGACATGCACAATTTTAATTGGGAAGTTTTAATATTAAAAAACCCAGATTTTAGCTAGGAATGGTGGGTTATGCCTGTGGTCCCAGAACTTTGGGAGACTGAGGAAGAAGGGTTGCTTGAGGCCAGGAGTTTAAGACTAGCCTGGGCAACAAAGTGAGACCCCTGTCTCTACAAAAAATATAAAAACTAGCTGGGCATGGTGGTGTGTGCATATAGTACCAGGTACTCAGGAGACCAGGGCAGGAGGATTGCTTGAGTCCCAGAGTTTGAGCCTGCAGTGAGCCATGATCATGCCACTGCACTCCAGCCTGGGCAACAGAGTGAAACCCCATGTCAAACAAAAACAAAATCTCCAGATTTCAGCCAGGTGCAGTGGCTCATACTTTTAATCCCAATACTTTTTTTTTTACAGTCACAGCTGCTGAGGCAGGAGGATCCCTTGAGGCCAGGAGTTTGAGACCAGCCTAGGCAACACGACCAGACCTTCATCTCTATAAAAAATAAAAAATTAGCCAGGTGTGGTGGCACGCACCTGTAGTCAGCTATTCAGGAGACTGAGGCAGGAGGATCATTTGAGCCCAGTGAGCTATGAACTCACTGCTGCACTCCAACCTGGGTGACACAGTGAGACCCTGTCTCTAAAACTAACCAACCAACCAACCCAGATTTAAAATATTTCTTCACATTTTGTTTCCTTAGATTGGTTTCTCCCAGAAGCAGACCCTGCAACAGGCTTCAGTAGCAAGTAGTTTATCTGGAAGTTGATATTAGGAAACCAGTAGGAAGTGAGAGAGAGAGAAAGGAAGGGAGCAATCAATGAGGACGAGTTGTCAAGGAAGTGCCACATGGGTAACTGGGGCTTGATTCTCCTAGAGAACTCTGGGAAAAGTGTTAAACAGGTATCTCGAATTTATCTGACCTGAGAAGCAAGGGCATTAGGGTGTTTATCCACCAAACTCATCAGTCATTGGTTGGGGCTGATATGGTGTGGGGAGCAGGTAACAGCAATGGTATTCCTGGGAAACTTCTAGTAGTTCCAGGGGCCAGAGGGAGTGGGCACTGACAGGATCTGCTACAATACAGAAGATGTAGCAAAAATGGTCCTCAGTTTATTTGTCAATAAATAGTGGGAGCTAAGTAGCAGTCTCCACTTGAGACAAGGCACGAGCTCTCCAGTTTGCCATAGTCCCTGCTCATCTCTATTGTCCTACACTCAACCTACTTTTTCCTTTTTTTTTTGAATTGGAGTCTCACTCTGTCTCCCAGGCTGGAATGCAGTGGCATACTCATGGCCACTGCAGCCTCGACCTGCTGGGCTTCAGTGATCCTTCTGCCTCAGTCTTCCAAGTAGCTGGAACTACAGACATGTGCCACCACGCCCAGCTAATTTTTTGACTTATTATAGAGATGAGATCTCACCAAGTTGCCCAGGCTGGTCTCAAACTCATGGGCTCAGGCAATTCTCTCATCTAGGCCTCCCAAAATGCAGGGATTATAGGCGTGAACCACCGTGCCAGGGCTTTCCTTTTTATATTACCTGTTTAGCTTCTTGGATGCTTGCGTTTGTGACCCCTGGTTTATGTCTATATATATAGACTACTCTACTATAGCCTTGAATTCCATTGTCTCTGTTTCTAATAGTTTGTATCCTATTCTACGTTGCATCCCACAGGATAGATAGCCCAGTGATCTCAAAAGATGTTGACTGATTATTTCTGTTTCTCTAGACCCATACTCTGAATTATTTAATTCCCTGAATCTCAGACCACATTGCCTTCATGCTGTTAAATATATTATGATTGTGTCACATCATGTAAAATACATCCTCACTTTGGGGACTGATGAGGGGAGGCCCTTAGTTATCTTTTAACATCTCCAAACTGACTGGCTTTTAGTTCCTTAGATACGCTGTGTTCCCTTCGTCCTCATGTCAATTTCTGCCTGGAAAGTTCTTTCTCCCATCCCCTTTTTTTTTTGAGTTGAAGTTTCACTCTGTCACCCAGGCTGGAGTGCAGTGACACGCTCACGGCCACCGCAGCCTCTAACTACTGGGTTCAGGTGATCCTTCCACTTCAGCCTTCCAAGTAACTGACACTACAGGCACGCACCACCACGCCCGGTTAATTTTTTGATTTATTGAAGAGATGAGGTCTCACCAAGTTGCCCAGGCTGGTCTCAAACCTGTGGGCTCAGGCAATCCTCTCACCTTGGCCTCCCAAAGTGCTGGAATTATAGGTGCGAGCTACCACCTGGTCTCTCTCCCACTTTTGACAGGCTCTCACACTCATTACCTAGGATTTAGCTTAAATGTCACCTCCTCAGTGAAGCCTTCCACATCATTCTCTCCTCCACCCCTTACAAGGTCAGTCTCTCTGCTGTACATTTGCACAGTGCACTGTATTCCTCCTTAGTATGTGTATAATTCACACATGTTGGCTTAATTTGTATTTACAATGGAGGATCCCATTATTAATGCAGTTAACTTACTCAACCCCAATATACACAGTCAGCAGAAAAAGCAAAAAACAAAGACATTCCTTTATTTCAAGTCTCATGCCACCGTTCAAGTCAGATCTTGACAGCTACTGCCCCGAGGTCACATCCAAAGTACAAAGAGAAGTAGATGTTATTTCTTGGCTTTTGTACTTCCAAAAGCCCAGGTCCTGATAAGGGATTTTCACAGATACGTTTGCAATTTTTGTCTCCTAAACTGATTTTAGAACCTGCCACTACTCCCACAAACACACACAAATGCAGAAGGTGGAAATCTGCTGTATTAGATGCCTCCTCTCTAGATTGAGGTTCCAGAAGGACAGACAACATGCTCGCCTATGTCATTGCTAGATCCCCGGGGTCTAGCAAAGTGCTGGGCACATAGTACGTACTCAGTCAATTTTGGGGGATGGATCAATGGATGGATGATGAAGGGCGGATGATTGGCGGATGATGGATGATGGACGGAGGTGGGATGATCAGAGCTGTGAGCACCAGCGTGGTGCAGGATGTCCCGAGTTGATCTGACTTAGATACCAGGGCAGGGGAGGAGGATGAAAGAGATGAGACTCTTGAACAGCTCCAATCAAACTGTCTCGCTCAAGGCCTGTACTTTTGTAGGTCTCCTAGGATTTGTTAAATCCCATGCTCTAACTTTCCCCCAGACCAAGATCACTGGATTAGCTCCTTCACAGAGGCAGTGCGTCGCCTCCTGAGTCACTGTACGGCACTGCTGTACCCCCTTAGGGCTCAGACAGAGCACACCTCCCAGCTTGAATTCCTATCCTAGCCCCAAATCCCCACCCAATCCCCTGTCATGACATTCTGTGTCCTCGCCCAAAACTTTGACCCAGTACCAACCCTAATCTCGATCGCAATTGCTTTTTACAGTCCTGGTGCCAATCCCAACCTTGATTCACATCTTTTTGTGTGTTTTAAAAACACTTTTAGAGATAAAGTCTTGCTGTGTTGCCCAGGCTGGTCTCGAATTCCTGGGTTCAAGTGATCCTCCTGTGTCAGCCTCTGGTAACAGGGACTACAGCTGCACACCACCATATCTGGCTTTGATTCTCATCTTGATCCCAATCTTGGCCCAGGTATATCTTTGCTTCTGATCCTGAGTACGTTTTATATCTGTGCACTTTTTTTTTTTCCCAGATATACACTTTTATTGAACTGGTCTTAAGTCAGCATACAGGTAAGCCCTGGCTACTTCCACACCTTCACTGACTCCTAAGGAGACCAAAAACCTTCAAACATCTCAAGTTGGGGACAAAAAGAGGGGGCACAGTGGCTGATCAAAATTTAAAGAAATATTAAGGTAAAGATTTAAGAAATTTGCATTCCATAATTTACACAAAAGCAATGCTGTCACCTCCCCCGTGTGGACTCCGTAGAGGACTGGGCCACTCTCCTTAGAGAGAGATAGAGCTGCTCTGGGGATGGCAAGGGATTTCCTGTAACACTTGTGCTTTTCTGTGTGTGTGTGGCTATTTATAAAGCTTTTGCACATATTTCATTTGACATTTACAACTCTGTGTAATTATCCTCATTTTTTTTTTTTTTTTGAGTTGGA
>NW_007255803.1:305188-308626 GCF_000164805.1 Carlito syrichta | reverse complement strand
CAGTGGCCGCTCCCGGCCACCACAGCCTCGACCTTCTGGGCTCCGGCGATCCTTCCGCCTTAGCCTTCTGAGTAGCCGGAATTACAGGCATGAGCCACCACGTCCAGCTGATTTTTTGATTTATTGCAGAGATGAGGTCTCGCTGCCCAGGCGGGTCTCGAACCCACGGGCTCTGGCAATTCACTCACTTCAGCCTCCCAAAGGCGCGGGATTAAGGGCTGAGCCACTGAACCCGGCTAATTATCCTCATTTTTACAAATGAGAAAACCAAGACTCAGGGTGAAAAATACCTAAGGTCACACAGCTATTAAATGGAGGAATCTGGATCAGATTCGGATCTTCTGGTTCGAAACCCAGCACTACAGGAATCTGGGTGGTTGAAGCTCCCCCTATGAGCCCCCCCATTTCCATGGTGGCAGAGGGATCTAAGATAATCAAAGATCTCAGGGTACTAATAACAAAAACATTAACTTATTGGGCAATTTCTTTGTGACAGGCAGAATGCTAAGAGGCACTTCATACATTATCCACCACCTAATCCCCGTAACAGTGCTCTGGAACTCTGAAGCCCGATTTTACAGATGAGAAAACCAGAACTTATAGAGGTTAAATAATTTGCCAAAGGCAGTGCAGCTAGCAAGAGTTCAGGTTAGAATCTGAATGCACATCTTGCCAATTTTAAATACAGTCCACTCCAACCTTTACAAAGAAATAGGAAGGGGTGACACGAAGCTGCTAGAAGCTTGGCTTTTCTTCCAACCATGTGTCCACCATGCCTTTTGAACTGTAGTGCCAAATTCAAGGGTATTGTGTTTGATCACCAAAACTGGGTTAAAAATGAGTCAAGCCTTGGTAGGAGTGACTCACTGTGGTGTCTGTCAGCTCCATATGGAGACGGGAAGCCTCAGAGGGTAACTGCTGGCTGATCATTGCACAGTGAATAAGGGTCCTGGAAGTATCCCACCACAAATCCTGTGGGGGATAAACACAGAAACCCACATGCTTGCCAAAGAAAAGACCCAGACTTGAGATTCATTTTTATTTTATTTTACTTATTTATTTATTTTTGAGTTGGAGTCTCACTCTGTCGCCCAGGTTGGAGTGCAGTGGCACGCTCACAGTCACTTGTAGCCCCAACCTGCTGGGCTCAGGTGATCCTTCCACGTCAGCCTTCCGAGTAGCTGGAACAACAGGCGCACGCCACCATGCCTGGCTAAATTTTTGTGTGTGTGATTTATTGTAGAGACAAGGTCTCACCAAGTTGCCCAGGCTGGTCTTGAACCCCCGGGCTCAGGCAATCCTCTCACCTCCGCCTCCCAAAGTGCTGGAATTACAGGTGTGAGCCCCCACACCCAGCCTGAGATTCACTTTTAAAATCGGACCTGCCAATATCCATTTCTTTCTCCTTACCCACTCCCAACAGGACTCATTTGGGTCTACTTCTCTGTCTTTCACCTCTGGTTCTCACATTTGACCTTTTTCCCTGTGGACAGGTTTTTATGTTATTGTTGCTGCCTTCTCATGTCCCGTGTCTCTGTGTCTCATTCTCAGAGCTCAGTAGATCCTGGGTCATGGGATTCTTTTTTTTCTGGAAATTTTTGTGTCACAAAATACACATAACACAACTTTTACCATTTTAAAAGTTGTTTTTTTTTTCATTTTTTGAGTTGGAGTCTCATTCTTGCCCAGGCTGGAGTGCAGTGGCACTCTCACGGCCACTGCAGTCTTGACCTGCTGGACTCAGGCAATTCTTCCACCTCAGCCTTCCAAGTAACTGGAACTACAGGCACACGCCACCACGCTTGGCTAATTTTTGATTTATTGTAGAGATGAGATCTCACCAAGTTGCCTAGACTGGTCTTGAACCCATGGGCTCAGGCAATCTTCTCTCCTCGGCCTCCCAAACTGCTGGGATTACAGGCTTGAGCCACTGCTCCCAGCCAACTTCTACCATTTTAAAAGTTATTTATTTTTTGTGGTAAATAATTCATAACATAAAATTTACCTTATTAACCATTTTTAAATGTATAGGTCAGTGGCATTAAGTATATTCACATTCTTGTGCAACCATCACCACTATACATTTCCAGAACTTTTTTATCGTTCCAAACAGACACTCTGTATCCATAAATAATAATTCCCATTCTTCTTCCCCCTCACCCCCTGGTAATCACCACTCTATTTTTTTTTTATCTCTATGAATTTGCCTATGCTAGCTACCTCATATAAGTGGAATCTCAATTTCCATACAATATATAGCCTTGTGTCTGGTTTATTCCACTTAGCGCAATGTTTTCAAGGATCTTTCACATTGTAGTAGGTATCAGAATTTCCTTCCTTTTTAAGGCTGAGTAATATTTTGAGTATGTATATGCCACATTTTGTTTATCCATTCATTCGTTATTGGATGCTTTGATTGCTTCCACCTTTTGACTATCATAAATAATGCTGCCATAGGCCAGGCTCAGTGGCTCAGCCTGTAATCCCAGCACTTTGGGAGGCTGAGGCAAGTGGATTGCCTGAGTCCATGGGTTCGAGACCAACCTGGGCACCTTGGCAAGACCTCTTCTCTACAATAAATAAAAAATTAGCTGGGTATGGTAGTGCCCACCTGTTGTTCTGGCTACTTGGAAGGCTGAGGCGGAAGGATCGCTGGAGCCCAGTGGATCGACAACTCTGGGGTGGCCGTGAGTGTGCCACAGCCTGGGCTACGGAGTGAGACTCCAACTCAAAATAATAATAATAATACTGTAATATGAACATGGGTTTGCAAATATCTGTTTGAGTCCCTGCTTTCTATTCTTTCTAGGAGTGGAATTGCTTGATCTTATGGTAATTCTGTGTTTAACGTTTTGAGAAACCACCAAGATGTTTTCCACAGTGGCTGCATCATTTTACATTCCCACCAGCAAAGCATAAGAATTTCAGTTTCTCCACATCCTCATCAACGCTTTTCATTTTCTGTGTGTTTGGTTTTTTGTTAATAGCCATCCTAATGAGTGCAATAGTGTGTGAGATCCCTTTTGAACACAGTGCTTTGAAGTCCAACTGTTTCAGGCTCCAGGGTTTGCTCCTCCCAACAAGAACCCTCCTCTCCCAGTTCTGAGAATTGGCATTTCCCTGGAGCAGCAAAACCAGCATTGCAGATGAGCAGCCAACATTCTTTTTTCTTCTGCACCCTTTGGTCTGTCTTCCAAGCTCTCAAGAGCTGCCCATTTCTCTGACTTTTGCTTATGCAGAGTTGGACTAAGAAATAGTAAAGACTCTGGGAAGAATACAAACTCAATTTCTTTCTTTTTTTTGTTTTTTTTTGTTTGAGTTAGAGTCTCACTCTGTCACCCAGACTGGAGTGCAGTGGCTGCTTCTGGCCACCGCAGCCTCGACCTGCTGGGCTCCGGCGATCCTTCCACCTCAGCCTTCCGAGTAGCCGGAATTACA
>NW_007255803.1:301269-305168 GCF_000164805.1 Carlito syrichta | reverse complement strand
GAACCCGCGGGCTCAGGCAATCCACTCACCTCAGCCTCCCAAAGGCGCGGGATTACAGGCTGAGCCACCGAGCCCGGCTCTTTTTTTTTATATAAATATTTTTTTAAATGTTTGAGTCAGAGTCTCACTCTGTCGCCTAGGCGGGAGTGCAGTGATAGCTCACGGCCACTACAGCCTCGACCTGCTGGGCTCAGGTGATCCTTCCACCTCAGTCTTCCAAGTAGCTGGAACTACAGACATGCTCCACCATGCCTGGCTAATTTTTGATTTATTGTAGAGATGAGGTCTCGCCAAGTTGCTCAGGCTGGCCTTGAACCCGTGGACTCAGGCAATCCTCTTGCCTCGGCCTCCCAAAGTGCTGAGATTATAGGCGTGAGTCACTGCGCCCGGTCCAAACTCAATTTCTTTAGGCCCACAAACTTCTGAGCTCCTTTTTCCATGTAGTTTTCCAGACCAGAGGTAATTGTGCTGACTCCATAGGGACCAGCTATGTCTTTGACCTACCACTGACCTCAGAGCTAGAACAGCATCCAGAGTCTTGGGCAAAATTGTTTCTTAGTCCTGTCAGGACCCAGGGGAACATCCTATATTCCTCTGGCTACAGCCTCCAAGTTATTTGCATCAGGTCTCTCTCTAGCCCCCTTCTTTGCCAAAGATTGTATTTGGGTTTAGGTCTCCAAGACAGACTCTGGGTACAGTGATTCACCTCTTATATGATCCTCATGACTCCTCAAGGGGAACTTGAAGACCTGGAATTTTGGTCAAGATTCTGTGTTCATATTCCCGGAACCCAGGCTCTCTGGGGCAACATTTGTTTAATACTTACATCCTCTCCGTGGACTTCTGATGTCATGAGTAGGATGTGTCAAACCTGGCCCCCATGTCCACGTCAAGCCTGGCTTCCATGGCCACATCACACTTGGCCCCCATGTCCACACCGACTGGCCCCCATGTCTGCATCAACCTGGCCCCCATGTCCATGTCAAACCCGGCCCTCATGTCTACATCAGCCTGACCCCCATGGGCTGCTTGCATCTAGGGCTTTGCTCTAACCCAGGCCTCATTCCTTTGCTTAAAGCTGCTTGGTATAAATTTCTTTTTCTTTCAGCCATTTCTGAATTCTGCAAAAGCAGGTGGAAAAAATGTCCTTCTGCATTCCACAAAAAACGAAAATGGGGACCTATGGAGGGAAGTGACTCAGCCAAGGTTCACAGATAGAGTCAGCAACCAAGCCAGGAATGGAGCTCCATTCTCTGACTCTGAAACCACAGCCTTCCCCGAGGCAGTCACCCGCTTCCTTGAGGGGAAGCTTCGGCTTACACTCAGAGATGTGGCCTTTGGACCTGGCAGGTGCTGCTGGGACTGGGCAGTGGAGCTCTCCATCCCTAGTTCTTCCCACTTCAATGGGAAGGAGACCACTGGCCTTTAAATATGTATTTCATGGTACAGCTCTTTAAAGGAACATTCTTGTTTTTTTTTTTTGAGTCAGAGTCTCACTCTGTCACCCAGGCTAGAGTGCAGTGGCACACTCACGGCCATCCCAGAGCCAACCTGCTGGGCTCAGGCAATCCTTCCGCCTCAGCTTTCCAAGTAGCCAGAACTACAGACATGCGACCACATCCGGCTAATTTTTTTATATATATTGTAGAGATGAGATCTCACCAAGTTGCCCAGGTTGGTCTCTTGCCTCGGCCTCCTAAAGTGCTAAGATTACAGGCTTGAGCCACCGAGCCTGGCCAAAGGAACTTCCTAAGACTCTATCCGAAGCAAAACATATGGCTGTCCAGTTTGGAAAAACAAAAGCCTCAAAAGATAGGAAAGATGTAGGAATCCTTATCTCTCCCCTCACACTCTCACTTCCTCTCTGGGTGTCCTTTCATATCAATTCTCACTCCCACTGCTGCACGAAGCCTCAGGGGGTTTTTATTCTTTCAATCTCTGCCCAAGCCCAGACAAAATTCAAGTCACTGTCTTTTGCTTCCTACGTTTCAATAGAGACTGATGGAAATTTTTAGCTTTACTAAAAAACCTACACAAATCCTTGCTCAAGAATCAACAGTGCCTTCCTAGAGTGTGTGTTATCCAGTGCAGACTTCTACTTGGTTTTTAAGACCTTTTATGATCTGACCTCACACAACCTATTTTTACCTAACTCTCATTACTTTGCAAAGGTAAATCTTCCTTAATCAGGCCAGATCTCTCATTGTTCATGTCACACACTCACACACCCCTTAAACACATGCAGCTTTACTTTCCACAACATGTAAAATGCTTATTCCTTTTTTTTTTTGGAGTTGGAGTCTCACTCTGTCGTTCAAACTGCAGTGCAGTGGCATGCTCACGGCCACCACAGTCTCAACCTGCTGGTCTGAGGCTTCCATCTCAGCCTTCCAAGTAGCTGAGACTACAGGCGTGCACCACCACACCCAGCTAATTTTTTGATTTATTGTAGAAATGAGGTCTCACCAAGTTACCCAGGCTGGTCTCGAATCCCTGGACTCAGGCAATCCTCTTGCCTCAGCTTCCCAAAGTGCTGGGATAACATGCTTGAGCCACTGCACCCAGCCAGAAATATTTATTCTTAGCTCTTAGCTCCTGTCTGTTTCCAAGAGCCTGGCCTGGAACTTTTTTTTTTTTTGAGTCAGGGATTCACTCTGTCACCCAGGTTGAGGGCAGTGGCATGATCATGGCTCATTGCAGCCTTGACCACCTGGGCTTAGGCAATCCTACCACCTCAGCCTTCCAAGTAGCTGGGACTATAGGCATAATGATTTTTTTTTGGGGGGGGGGTAGAGATGAGGTCTCGCCCTGCATCCTAGGCTGGTCTCGAACTCCTGGGCTCAAGAAATCCTCCCTCCTCGACCTCCCAAAGTGCTAGGATTACAGGCGTGAGCCACTGCACCCAGTCGCCTGGAACTTCTTTATTTCCTGGCCTTTACCAATCCCAATCTGACCTATTTTTTAAGATTTGTTCAGGTCCAGAAAATCTCTAACTTCACTGTCTTATTCTCTAAGTTTCTGCTGCATTTGTGACCAGTGATCAGACTGCGCAATACTTACCACCTTTTTTTAGAAATCTTGATAAAAAAGTATATAACATAACATTCACCATCTTAACCATTTTTTTCTTTTTTAATATATAGACTTGAAAAATAGTGAATACTATTTTTTTTTCTAGAAAGCAGGATTTATTGAGGACAGAAAAGCTCCCACAGTGGGAGGGAGCCCGAAGGGGTTCCCCTGAATACACCTTAACCATGTTTAAGTGTACAGTTCAGTAGTGTTAAGTACATTCACTTGTGCCACTGATCTCCAGAACTGATGCTCTATACCCACTAAATGGCAACTTCCCATTTCCCCCCTCCTCCGTCCCTGACAACCACTTTCTGTTTCTATTTAATAGTCAGAATATTTGACTATTATAGATGCCTCCTATATGAGGGGGGACCCAAAAAAGCCAGAATACATTTATTAAAAATTGTTCTCTATTCTTACATGTTTAAACACCTTCAAAGTATTCTCCGTTTAATCCACCTATCGAGATGCTTTTTCCACTGCTCAAAACAGTGCTTGAACTCATCAATCTGGGTGCCTCTTAGTGCTTCTGATGTTTTTTTTTGTTTCGCCTCTTCCACAGTGGCAAAATGCTTCCCTTTGAGGACTCTTCTCATAACAAACAAAAATATTGCTCAGGACAAGATTGGGTGAACAGAGAGGGTAGGATACAAGGTTCATGTTGTTTTTGGTCAAAAACTGCTGAACACTCAGTGCGGTGTGGGCAGGTTGTTTGTGTAAATCACCCATCATGAAATGGTCAAACGTGTTGAAAGAGTCTCCAGAAAGCCGGGCTCGGTGGCTCAGCCTGTAATCCCGCCCCTTGGGAGGCTGAGGTGAGTGGA
>NW_007255803.1:291056-301167 GCF_000164805.1 Carlito syrichta | reverse complement strand
GACTCCAACTCAAAAAAAAAAAAAAGAATCTCCAAAAAAATTCATTGAAGCTGAATGCAGCCTCTTACAACACGAGTTGTTACACTGATGCTGATGGGTTATCCTAGAACACTAACCTAATGGGGGAAGCCAATAGCACAAGTAACCCACCCTCCAAAAAATAATTCCCTTTTTTTGGGGGGTCCCTGCCTCATAAGTGGAATCACATAGTATTTGCTTTTTGTGACTGGCTTATTTCACTTGGCCTAGTGTCATTAAGGTTTATTCATGTAGAATTTGATAGGATGTCCTCCCTTTTTAGGAGTAATATTCCATCATATGAATATGCCACATTTTGCTTATCCATTTATCTGTTGATGTACATTTGCGTTGCTTCCGCCCCCCTGGCTATTGTGAGCAGTGCTGCTGTGAACATGGGTGTGCAAATATCTCATTGAGACCCTGCTTTCACTTCTTTTGGATATATACCAGACGTGGAATTGCTGGATCATTTGGTAGTTCCAATTTTTTTTTTTTTTTTTTTTTGAGTTGGAGTCTCACTGTCGCCCGGATTGGAGTGCAGTGGCCGCTCCTGGCCACTGCAGCCTTGACCTGCTGGGCTCCGGCGATCCTTCCGCCTCAGCCTTCCAAGTAGCTGGAACTATAGGCGCGCGCTACCATGCCCGGCTGATTTTTGATCTATGGTAGAGATGAGGGCTCACCAAGTTACCCAGGCGAGTCTCGAACCCGCGGGCTCAGGCAATCCACTTACCTCGGCCTCCCAAAGCGCTGGGATTACAGGCTGAGCCACCGAGCCCGGCCCCAATTTTTTTTTAAGTATAATTTCCATTTTATTTTTTTTCCAGATAGTTGTTCTTCAGTTCTTAAGGACTCAGCTCCTTACATGGGCTTTGGTTCAATCGGCTCCACTGGCTGGCAAGCCAGCCTCTGGGATGCACGGCTCTTCTGCTCTGACAATCTTCTGCAGCTCTTCAGGTCACAGCTCTTCAGGGTTGAGGTTCTTGTCTCATGCCCAGGAAGAATGAGGGACACGGACAGCCAGAAAGTGAGAAAGCAGTGTTTATCACGAGGACAGAAAAGCTCCCACAGTGGGAGGGAACCAGAAGGGGTTGCTCCAGCAGTTCCAATTTTTTGAGGAACTGCCATATAGTGGCTGCACCATTTTACATTCCCACCACCAATACAAAAGTGTTCCGGTTTCTCCACATCCTTACCAACACTTATTTTCTGTGTTTTTTTGTTTTTTGTTTTGTTTCAGTAGCCATCCTCTTAAGGGCTTTTTAACTGTTTCATATACATCCATCTTGTCTTCCTAACCAGAGTTCAAACTTCTTCAGAGCAGAAATCTTGTCCTGTTCTTCTGTGTGTCCTCAAGACCTAGCACAGTGGCAGGCATGCCTTAGGTATTTGAAAGTGCTTTCTGGTTGATTGAATGCAATAACAGTTTGAGTTGAGCTCATCTCTAGTTAGAACTTGGGAGTAAAATTCTCTTTACAAATAGAATAATCTGCCATGCATGGTGGCTTACACCTGTAATCCCAGCACTTTGGAGAGCAGAGGTGAGAGAATTGCCTGAGTCCAGGGGTTTGAGACCAGCCTGGGCAACTTGGTGAGACCTCGTCTCTACAATAAGTAAAAAAATTAGCCAGGCATGGTGGCGCATGCCTATAGTTTCAGCTACTTGGGAGGCTGAGGTGGAAGGATCGCCTGAGCCCAGCAGGTCAAAGCTGTGGTGACCATGAGTGTGCCACTGCACTCCAGCCAGGGCGATAGTGAGACTCCAACTCAAAAAACCAAAACAAAACAAATAGAACAATCTGACTGCCATGATATAGATTGAATAAATCTTCAGGACACTATACCATGGAGCAGAGAGTCTGCATGAGGATAATATCACTGTTGCTTCCTGTTTGACTAAAAATGCAAATATTATGGTCATCCCACAAGCTGCTGGGTCTACCTCCCTGCAAAGGCACACTGCTCTGGAAACCCGATTCTATTCAGGTGGAACCAGAAGACCTTAGAAACAGAAACAAAAACTGACTTTGAGAAGCTTAGAAAAGGGTCAGCACAGGTACTGTGAGGAAATAGAACAGATAAACAGGTACTAGTAAGTACAGGGGTCCTCAATGCTGCTTTATTCTATGTCTACTTAGTTTCCTCCTGATTTTTCTGAGGTTTTGGGGAGCCAATTTCTTACCCACTGCTGTGACTTTGAGGGTTACTCTAAGTTTCTAGGCTCTTTTATGTGGAAAAGTCCCTTCACTGAGCCATTCATTTGGCATCTAAAAAATGAATTCCTACCACTAGGAGTCTAAAAAAAGATTCGGCACAAAAGTGCCGAAGCAATTAACTTTCTGAGAAAGATTCTTTAGAAAAGTCACCTCGGGATGGCTCGGTTGGCAGAAGGCTCTCAGGTGTACATCGCTTTCTATGATTCATCCCGGTCTGGGGAACTCTGCTCACAGGCCTACCTTGCAGCCCCAGGTCTTTCCCACCTCTGTGTTCTCCCCTGGCCCCCATCTCATAGGATGAAATTGGACTAGAAGCCCTACTAGATAGAAAGTTTGTGGTTTAATTGGCCATTCTCAGGTGAAAAAAAAATCAATCAACACTCCCAAGATATGCATTGGCTGACATTTCTCCCACACTTGTTTGGTGACAAGAATCCTCTGGAGTACCTGTTAGGAATCAGATTCCTGGGCCTCATTCTGGATCTAAAACATCAGAATTTATAAGACTGTCACCTGAAGGTCTGTACTTTTTTTTTTTTTGAGTTGGAGTCTCACTTTGTTGTCAGGCTGGAGTGCAGTGGCATGTTCATGGCTACCGCAGCCTCCACCTGGGCTCAGGCAATCTTTCCACTTCAGCCTTCCAAGTAGCTGGAACTATGGGCATGTGCCACCATGACCAGCTAATTTTTTTATTTATTGTAGAGATGAGGTCTCACCAAGCTGCCCAGACTGGTCTCAAACCTGTGGGCTCAGGCAATCCTCTCACCTCAGCCTCCCAAATGGGTTATAGGCATGAGCCACCGTGTCTGGCCGATGTATACTTTTTAAACCTTCAAGCCATGTGACTCTTATCATCAGCCAAGTCTGGCAAACATAACATTAGCAAATGTGTATTATTTCAGATACTTGGGCACCTGTTCAACAGGGCAGTTTTTTCTTGGAGGGTGATAAAGAGACAACACTATTATCAACATAGGCTTTGGAGTAAGAAACCTGGGTTTGACCTGGCAGGTATTGGCTGTGTGATCTTGGGCAAATTATTTAACCTCAGAGCCTCAGCTTCCTAATCTGTAAAGTGAGAATGATACTGCATCTCCACTTTATAGATTAGAAAACTGAGGTTTGGGTTCTTCTGTGGGGAAATAACAATAACATCGATATATTGAGCATGGCTTTTATTTAGCAGGCATGGGGCTAGTAGTTCTGGATGCATTCTCTCATTTTATCCCCATCATAAAAACTTGGGTGAATAATTATTGTGAAAAAGGAAGAGAGGCCATGGATATTTCCAGGGATCCACACAGATACATAAGCACAGCCAGAAGACCCAATGATCATGACTCTGACTAGACCCAGCAGACACAACTGTGACTAGCTATATTAAACAAAAGGGGCTGGACTCGGTAGCTCAGCCTGCAATCCCTGCGCTTTGGGAGGCTGAAGTGAGTGGATTGCCTGAGTCTACAGGTTCGAGATCCGCCCAAGCAACTTGGTGAGACCTCGTCTCTACAATAAATCAAAACTTAACCGGGCGTGGTAGTGCACGCCTGTAATTCTGGCTACTTGGAAGGCTGAGGCGGAAGGATCGCCGGAGCCCAGCGGGTTGAGGCTACGGTGGCCGGGAGCGTGCCACTGCACTCCAGTCTCAGCGATAGAGTGAGACTCCAACTCAAAACAAACAAACAAAAAAACAAAAGGAAGAACATTTTCATCAAAGTCTGGCTCAAGGTGGGCAAGCAGGAATCAATGCCTGGGAGGTCGAGACTGCCGTGAGTCGTGATTGTCGTGATCGTGCCACTGCACTACAGCCTGTGCAACAGAGTGAGACTCTCGACTCAAAAAAAAAGTAATGCAAATAAAAGTTGATTATTATTGTTGTCTATCCTTAACAAGGGATGGATTATAGTATTCCGTTGGAGTCAAGAGACTTTCTCTTCTTTGGTTCTGGCCACATTCCCCCCCGCCCCCATCACTGCCTCCAGAGTAAACACAGAGCATCCTGGCTAGGAGATTACCCACATATTGTTCCTCCCACTCACTCTGCACACACACCTGTCTCCGGGTATCCCTGCTGTGTCCCTGCTCCCTCTTCCCACAGATATCGTTGCCTTTAGTCCTATAGTGCCTTCTAAAAGGAGATTGTCCTCTCTGCAAGACTTGGCTCCCTCCAAACCCTCCCCAGAGGCTCATCACACCGAAGAAAAGAAGCACCTTCGGCAGGTGGGTAGGAAAGACAAAGAAATTGGGGATGGAATGGAGGGTGATCAGGAAGGGAGGCGCTAAGGATTCAGAATAGGAGGAGGGGGGTGGAAATGTGTCATGAAGTTCCTCAAAATCTGTGAATTCTGAATCTCATCATTTTTAGTGAATGAACTGAGATGATTCACTTCCCTTCATTAACCTCTATTTTCCTCTCTGTGGAATGGAAGGGGAAGTTCTGCACTTGCTTTGCAGACAGAGAAGCATATAGAAGCCAGCATATAGAATCGAGCTTGGGAGAAATCATGTATCATATTGGTTACAAGATGTTAATGTTGGTTTTCTTGTGAACAAATTTTTTTAGTATTTCAGCTCCTGGCAGGACATATCCCTAAATGTCATTGACTTCTAGGCAGTTTTCAGCAAATCATCAACTTCTAGTTACTCATCTCAGTCCTTTGTTTCCCAAGTAGGCCTCAGCTTCCAGTTAAGCATCCACTGCCCTCCAACATGGTAGCTTGAGTTCTAAGGAGACGTTTTAGGACCAGGGTATGATTTTGGTTCCTGGTGAGGGTCTTAGAATCCAGAAGGTCTAGAAAGTCATGACCAATACTCCTTTAAGGGGATAAGTTCCTAGGTTAGAGAGTAACTGGGTTTGGGTTAGGGACAAAGAAATATTTGGCTAAGGCTCAAAACATTCATGCAGAGGTATAAACTGACTGGCCTGGGTGGGCCTAGGAATCAGTTCAGAGACGGAGAGGCAGAAACGGGTGAGGAAGGGTAAGAGGTCATAGGCTGAAGCACGAGGGCTCAACCAGGCTCCCCCTTTGTGGTGTTACTGACGACAGAGTGTAACCTCAGGGTTCAGTCCCTGGGCCTTTGCTTTCCATGAGTAAGGAAGCAAGTATGCAGCTTCCCGCCGCCCCTGGAGTCTCCCAGCTCCAGCACCTCCTATCATATTACAGGCCCAGAAGCGGCTTTCAGGGCCTGCTGTTGCCAGACCAGCTTCACCCTTTGCACAAAACACACAGCGAAAAGGGGGTCATTAGATTCAAGGAAGCTATATGACCAGCATTCAGGGCCTCCTTCCCAGAACTTCTGGGGAGTCTGTCTGCTCCACGTGTAGGAGGGAAAGAGAAGAGCTTCAGGCCCCATGAAGCCACAGATAGGAAGGAGATGAGTGGGAGTGGGGGCTGTGGGGGCGAGTCGCACATGCAGCTGTTGCCCCAGCTGCCTAGTTGCTGGGAACTGCTGGCCAAGGACACAGCACCCCTACTTAACCGGAGTCCTGGAATGGCCTCCAGCATGATTGGATCTTCTGGGCCAATACAACCACAGTGGGAAGGGAAAGCAGGCACTTGAGGTGGAAATCACAGTTTACAAATTTCGTCCTCCTACCTCTAGTATCTAGAATTCTGCCCAGCACACAGTAGGTCTGTAATACCGAATGAATGAATGCTTTCACACACAAGCACAATCTCATTCAATTTGCAAAGTGAGGCACAGGCAGGACAGATGTTACTTCATTTTGCAGATGGGAGAACTGAGATCAAAAGAGTTAAGGCCAGGTGTGTGGCTCCTTTCTGTAATCCTAGCACTTTGAGAGGACGAGGTGGGATTGAGCCCAGGAGTTTGAGGTTACAGAAAATTATGATCACAGCCCTGCACTCTAGTCTAAACAATAGAATGAGACCCTGTCTCTAATAAAACAAAACAATCAAAAAAGAATGAAGCAGGCCGGGTGCAGTGGCTCAACCTGTAATCCCAGCACTTTGGGAGGCCAAGACAAGAGGATTGACTGAGCCCATGGGTTCGAGACCAGCCTGGGCAACTTGGCAAGCCCTTGTCTCTACAATAAATTTTTAAAAATTAGCTGGACTTGGTAGCGCGCATCTGTAGTTCCAGCTACTTGGAAGGCTGAGGCGGAAGGATCGCGTGAGCCCAGCATGTTGAGGCTGCAGTGACTGTGAGCATGCCACTGCACTCCAGTCTAGGCGATAGAGTGAGACTCCAACTCAAAAAAAAAAAAGAATGAAGCAATTCACCTAAGATCATTCAACCTGAATGGGGCAAACTTGAGGCTAGACACTGTGATATTTCTCTAGTACCCTGCTGAACATTCTTTGTATAGCAACCCAGGAATACATCCTATGACTCCATGGGAACTTCCTTTTGGGTCCAGCTTGTCAGAAAATAGCCCTTCAGGGGATCAATTTCCTGGACACAGTCTCAGGGCATTCAAATACGCTGCCCCTCCTTGCGTATCTGGCATCTGTCTGCCTTTTTATGAGCAGCTCCTGGAAAGGGTGCCTCTCCATCAGTCTCTGTTGCCACATCTGACTCAGGAGGTCTGGGCTCCTGAGGCACAGAGGAAGGGGTCGGTGGCTTCACTCTAGGAGTCAGGAAAAGAATGAAATCACACACATTCAGTTCCTTATTCTCTCACCCTCAACAGAAGTTTCAGATAGCCAAGACCACAAAGTCAGTTCGGAGAATTAAGATAAGCAACTAACTCATATTACAGCAAGGGCATCTTGAGAGCTCTGAGCCCATAGATCAAGCAGTATTTCTGGAAGGAGGTCTCCAAAGTTGATAGGAGGGTTCCCCTGGGCTGGAACATTTTACATCACCTGGCCCTCCTCTTCACAGCATTCTGTCTCTTCAGTGAGGTATAGAGCACAGGAACAACGATCAGAAGACCTGGGTTCCAGACTGGCTTTGCTATTCATCAGCTATGTCTTCTTTCCATCTCACTTTTCTTCCTCTGCAAAATAGAAACAAAATTTTTAGTCTACATCACAAGGTAGCTATGAGTTTAAAGAGGAATAGATTACATCAAAGTACCTTTAAGCAAAAGGTAGAAATACAGTAAAAAACAAAAACAAAAAAAGCCCGTACAAGCTGGTACTATTTTTTATGACAAGAAGAAAAAAAAAAATAGGGCTGGGTGCAGTGGCTCATGCTTATAGTTCCAGCATTTTGGGAGGCTAAGGTGGGAGGATCACTTGAGGCCAGGAGTTTGAAACTTGCCTGGGCAACATAGCAAGACCCCATCTCTACAAAATAAAAAAATAAAAAAATTAGCCAGGTGCATGCATGCATGCATGCATGCACATAGCCCTAGCTACTTGGTAGGCTAAGGTGGGAGGATTGCTTGAGCACAGTGAGCCATGATAAAGTCACTGTACTCCAGCCTGGAAGACAGAACAAAGACCCTGTCTGAAAAAGAAAGGAAGGAAGGAAGGAAGAAAGGAAGAAAGGGAGGGAGAAAGAAAGAGAGAAAGTCAGAGGAAATAAAAAAGAGGAGAGAAACTTTCCCCAAAGCTCTCTCTCTCTTTAAGATTAGAAAATGTAGTTTATTTAAAAGTAAATAAGAGAGAGAGAGGAGATTCACTTCCCCAAGGTAGGGAAGAGAGCCAAAGTTTAAGAAAACATGGCCTGGCCATAGCTCAAAGAACACATGGCCACACCATACCTTAGCAAGGCAATGGCCTCTCTCTCTTTCTACTCACTGATTCAGTCACAATAAACCACCTACATGAGCAAGATTTGCACCAAGTGTTGAGGGAGAGACAAAGATATTTAAGGTGTGATATTTGGTCGAGCTTGGTGTCTCAGCCATAATCCCAGCACTTAGGGAGGCTGAGGCAAGGGGATTGCCTGAGCCCACAGGTTCAAGACCAGCCTGGGCAACTTGGCAAGATCTTCTCTCTGCAATAAATCAAAAATTAGCCAGGCATGATAGTGCGTGCCTGTAGTTCTGGCTACTTGGAAGGCTGAGGTGGAAGGATCGCCGGAGCCCAGCAGGATTACTCTGGGGTGGCTGTGAGTGTGCCACTGCACTCCAGCCTGGACGACAGAGTGAGATTCCAACTCAAAAAAAAAAAAAAAAAAAAAGATGTGATCTTTGCCCTCAAAGAACTGAAAAGTCTAGCACAGACTGTGCAGCAAAAGATAGTCACAGAGATTTTAGAGAGCACCACAGATCAGTGAGTGCATAAGGAAGTTCTGTGACGAGTTGGAGGTGCTAGGTGAAGAGGTGGGAGGGGGAAGAGGAAGGGGGGATGAAAGGGTGTCACGATGCATAACGGTCTCCCAGGCTTATTGTCCAGGAGGAAATGAGGTCATCTTGCTCTTAAGAATCAGCATGACAACCCCCAGCCAAGTAATCTGGAGTCATGAGGGCTGCTGGGGGAGCAAAGTGAATCATGCCAGTCACTGGGAATTTCCTGATAACTAACCTAGGAGTTTCGGTGTAAGTCCTCAGGCTACAGCATCTCTGTTTACATTTATGATCACGTTTATTTACAATTAATGGGTTCTTGAATCCAAACAAAACTGGCCACAGTCTTCTAGAGGAAGTAGCGAGGGTGGCTCTGAGGTCTGCAGCACTCTGACTCAGTCCATCCCCTCGGAAGCTGGCAGCTCAGCGGGCACAGAAGAACTATCTTCAGCAGAGGATGGGTCACCCGCCTCCCAGAACCTGGATGGTTAACTTGCACTTTCGGCAGGCTGAAACCTCTGGCTGGGGCAGAGCAAAGGGGCCTTCCTCCTTCCTACCCTTCTGGCACTCTCCATCTTCCTTTTACCTCTCTCAAGTGAACCCAGACACAAGGTCTTGGTTTGCCAGGTAGCAAAATAGGCAGGGAAAGGGACTAAACCTTGGTCCCCTAGTGGATTACAGGAACTCAGCCTTCTCGCTCCTATTAAGGGAGCCAGTCCTGCTGGGTGATGTCAAATTGATGGTGGTGTCAAGCCCTCGTTCCTGACACCAGGGGAAAGAGATGGGGGTGACTGAACCAGAGTCTCTGCCGTGCTCCTGCAAGTGTGCCTAAGGAATGTGTGTGTGTGTGTGTGTGTGTGTGTACACAAATCTGTGTGTTTATCCTCTGGAAGCAGAGTGTGTGCTTATCCTCTGGAAGGGTTGGTGGAGTCATCTGTGTATGGTCTTTCTGGAGGCTGATTTTATTTGATAAACAATTGTTTTAATCTTTTTTTTTTTTTGAGTTGGAGTCTCACTCTGTCGCCTAGACTGGAGTGCAATGACCGCTTCCGGCCACCACAGCCTCGACCCGCTGGGCTCGGGCGATCCTTCCGCCTCAGTCTTCCAAGTAGCCAGAACTACAGGCGTGCGCTACCACGCCTGGCTGATTTTTTTTTTTTTTTTTTAATGTAGATATGAGGTCTCACCAAGTTGCCCAGGCGGGTTTCGAACCTACAGGCTCAGGCAATCCACTCACCTCAGCCTCCCAAAGCGCTGGGATTACAGGCTGAGCCACCGAGTCCGGCTTGTTTTTATCTTAATAGAAACAAGACTGTACCGTGAGTAGAATATTAAATACACCTGTAACCCCAGCACTTTGGGAGGCCGAGGCGGGAGAATTGCTTGAGCCCAGAAATTTGAGACCAGCATAGGCAACATAGTGACATCTTGTCTCTACAAAAAATAAAAATAATAGCTGGGTATGGGGACACATGCCTGTAGCCCCCCTACTCTGGAGGTTGAGGCAAAAGGACCGCTTCAGTTCGAAAGGTTAAGACTGTCCTGGGCAACTTGGCGAGACCTCATCTCTACAATAAATCAAAAAAACTAGCCGGGCGTGGTAGCGCACGCCTGCAGTTCCAGCTACTCGGAAGGCTGAGGCGAAAGGATCGCCGGAGCCCAGCAGGTCGAGGCT
>NW_007255803.1:289785-291036 GCF_000164805.1 Carlito syrichta | reverse complement strand
AAAAAAAAAAAAAAAAAGACTGTGATGAGCCATGTCCCACTGCACTCCAGCCTGGGGCAGATTTGATACTCTCACACACACACACACACACACACACACACACACACACACACACACACACACTAACGGTTTATGCTCTAGGACTTTGTTCCCACAATCCTACATCATGTCATGAGCTTACCCAATCTTTATCAATCCCCTCCTGTCAAAGACTTCCTTTAAACCAAACTGCAAATTCTCAATAAAATCTGATCTCGCCTTTCTCCCCTCTGACAGCACCCCAAACTCCTTTACCTCGGAAGCACTGGACTCAACTTTGTCTCATCCACCGGTTCTGTTGGTGATACTCGGGGACCTGGCATTGGACAGGGGCAGCCCCTGCTAGCAGCGGTCTTTGTGTCCGTGTTTCAGAGAAAGCCACGTACATTTTTTTTCACGTTGATAAAGAGGCTTTATAGCTCCTGGAGCTGCGGACTATGCCCACAGGTCTGAATCACTGCTGGGCGGGTGGGGGCCGAGGGTGGAGAGGCTGGAGAACTCATCAGGGGACCCGGGAGGAGGCTTCAGAGCCGGGCGAGGCAGGGGGTCTTCCGAGCGCCCTCTCCTCTCTGCGTCTTGGGGAACCCCTGCCCTGGGCGGGAGGCCTAGGGTCAGGTGAATGACAAGAGGGGCGGCTAATCTACGTGCCTCCCGACCCCTCAGTCCAGACTCGGCAGGTCCCCTCCGCTGGGGCTCGTGCCGCCCCGCGCTCCTTGGGAAAGTTGCGGAAGCACGCGGGGCGCCGGCCGCCGCCTTGCTGGTGATTACTGCCACCCTATGACTCCCAATATTTACATTTGCACAATCTATCAATACTGTCTCTAATGAACACTGCCACACTATGGCTCCCAACATCTACAATCTGTTGATACTTTCTCTGATGAACACTGTCACCCTATGACCCCCTATCCCTACAATCTATCAATGCTCAATGCTCTCTCTGGTGAACACTGCTACCCTACCATGCCCCCATTTTTTTTTACTAATCAATCAATTCTGTCTCTGATGAATACTGCCAAATGACAAGTTTTCTTAGGCAGGCCCAATTTAGATAACTGAGGAACAGGGTGATTAAGCATTTTGGTGTCTTCTCTTACCAGTGCACAACCTTCACTGATCGGCCAGACATATCAGACTGACCACCTTTGAGGGCTGAATGTAGAGCCACCAGTACAGTAAATCATAGAACAATGAAGAATTACCCAAAGAGTA
>NW_007255803.1:278934-289622 GCF_000164805.1 Carlito syrichta | reverse complement strand
TCGGCCTGCCTTCGCACTCCCCCCCCCCGGCTTCTTAGCAGCCCTGACTTCTCCTTCCCTTGCAGAGTCCCAGCCTCACCACCATGAGAGTCCTGCTGGCGTGCCTGCTCCTCTGCGTCCTGGTCGTGAGCGACTCCGAAGTGAGTGGCTTCCCGGCTGTGTCTTAGGTCGCAGGAGGGGGTTCGCAGGAGCCGCTGAACGGCACCAGGGGAAGGGAGGGTCTGCGCAGGGATTCCATCGGCAGCGGGGCTAGACTCTCCCGGGGAAATAGGACAGGTTGGCAGCGGGGGCCTTGAGAACCGCGGGGTGGGCACTCAGGAGGGAGAAGCGTTTTGCAGGGACTGCCCCCGCCTGAGGGCGCCTGGGATGTGAAGCTTGCTTGAGTCAATCCATTTCTCCCTGCTGGAAACCCACGCTCTTCCGTTTGAGGTCTGGACACTCTGAACAGAGTGAGGAGAGAGGGAGCTGGAAGGAAGAGTGGGTTTCGGGATGGGGGCCGGGACTCACCCTAGAGTCCCAGGAGCACAGGACTTTGGTGACCCCTCCCTCCTTGATCTGTTCCAGGGCAGCCAGGATCATCACGGAGTGTCTGATGCATGTGAGTATCCACCCACCCCTTGCACAATAGTTGGCCGCATAGACATCTTGGAAAAGCCTGGGGAGGGGGGCAGCCCCTCCCTGTCCCTGCTGCAGGGCTGGCTCCCCCCTGCCTCTTACCCCTGACCCTTGCCTACCCCACCTTTTTGCTCCCCAGCGAACTGTGGTTGCCTGAATGGAGGAACATGTGTAATCTACAAGCACTTCTCCAACATTCGGTGGTGCAAGTGCCCGAAGAAATTCCAAGGGGAGCACTGTGAAATAGGTATGGGGATCCTGACTCTAGCTGGGATGGAGGAGGCACCAGAGACTTCAGGGCAGGGTGAGATGGGTGGGATGCAAGAACAGGTGGGAGTTAGGGGCTGGAGTTGGGTTAGGTGACACCATCCCTCTGTGATATACACAACCACACACACACACACACACACACACACACACACACAAACTGATGAAGCAATGACTGTACAAATGTGGGGTGGGGATGGAAGGAGACTCTTTCTAGTGTCTTCTGCCAGGCCTGAAACTATGTCATCTCTAAAATGCTGATATGAACTTTCTTCTCTCTCTCTCTCTCTATTTTAAATCAGGATTTATTGAGAGGACAGAAAAGCTCCCACAGTGAGAGGGGACCCGAGGTGGTTGCCCTTTCTTCTCTTTTTAATGGTCTCTCACCTTCACGCCCTTCTGTAGATACTTCAAAAACCTGCTATCGAGGGAATGGTCATTATTATCGAGGAAAGGCCAATACTGACACCAAGGGCCGGCCCTGCCTAGCCTGGAACTCTGCTGCTGTCCTTCTGAAAACATACCATGCCCACAGACCTGATGCTCTTCAGCTGGGCCTGGGGAAGCACAATTACTGCAGGTGAGTTGGGGGCAGCAAGGACCAAGGGCCCTGGCCTCACAGAAACCCTCCTTACTGTCCCCTTCTGCTCCCAGAGGGCTGGCCATATAGCATGAGAGAAGCAAGGCCTCCTGTTGAATCTTCCCTGGAGGCAAGAATGCAGGGAAACCATTCTGGGTCAGAATGACATCTCCTACCCCTCTGTGTTGCAGGAACCCAGACAATTTGAATCGGCCCTGGTGCTACGTGCAGGTTGGCCTAATGCAACTTGTCCAAGAGTGCATGGTGCAAGACTGCTCCGTCGGTGAGTGTCACTGACCTGCTTATGACAGTTAGAAGGGGACAAATGCACAAGTCTCATTATTCTATCACCGGAGGGATAAGGAGGGGTGTTGCCTGAGAAGGACACTTTCTCCTACCTGCCTCTCCAAGACATCCCTCTCTTTCTTCTCCAGGAAAAAGGCCCCCCTCTCCTCCAGAAAAATCAGAGTTTCAATGTGGCCAGAAGGCTCTCATGCCCCGATTTAAGATTGTTGGGGGTGAATTCACCACCATCGAGAACCAGCCGTGGTTTGCAGCCATCTACAGGAGGCACCGGGGAGGCTCTGTCACCTACGTGTGCGGAGGCAGCCTCATCAACCCTTGCTGGGTGGTCAGCGCCACACACTGCTTCATGTATGTCCCTCTGTCTCTTCTCTCCGACCGCCTCCAGCCCCACCCCAAAGACATCCCTTTTTCCTTCCCAGAAAAGGCTCCTGCCTCAATTCTCCCTCAGCAGCCCCTCTCCATGGAGCCCATGGCCTTGGGAAAAGTCATGCTCTGAGACCTCTAGGGTGGGAAGGAAGAAGTGACAGGATTTCATGAGATCAGGTTGTCTAACAGGTTTCTTCTCCCACAGTCATTACCAACAAAAGGAGGACTACATTGTCTACCTGGGCCGGTCAAAGCTTAACTCCAATACTCCTGGGGAGATGAAGTTTGAGGTGGAAAAGCTCATCCTCCATGAGGACTATAGTGCTGACACGCTTGCTCACCACAACGATATTGGTGAGGGGAAAACCCTCAACTGCCATGGTCACAATGGCTTGGGGAACGAGGGGCCCAAGGAGAGACCATGAAGGGAGAGGACTTGAAGACTTTATTTACACAACAAGGGGAATGGCAGGCAAGAGTTCAGGGTGAAATATGAGGGGCCTGGTTCTTTTCTGTGGAGACCTTAAATTTTCTAAATAAGTAGCCTCTTCTGAGTGGAAACAGCCTGTGGGCATATGGCTGGGGCTGGGAATGCCCTGTTTATAGGAATTAGAAAAAGGCGCCCTTTCCTCTGTTGGATGCAACGCCTGTCTGCACTAGTTTATAGAACCTGGGGAACAGAGCTTTGGACTGGATTTCAGCCCAGCTACTTCAGCAGGAGCTTTTTTCAGGAAACAGTCTGTACAGCTGTATGCAGCATCCCTGACTGTCCAAGTACTTGTTAACAGCTGGGACAAAGTCCTTGGGGCCTGGGGCAGGGGAGGCTTCCTGGTGACAAGCTACCAGCAGCCCTGCCTGGATCACCTCTGACCCTAACTGACCTAGAGAGAGACATAACTACTCCCTCAGCATTCAGAAAGGAGAGATGGGGACCACCTGACTAGGTGGTGATCCTTCCTCTCTTGCTCTCTCTCCTCCCCCAGCCTTGCTGAAGATCCGTTCCACTGAGGGCCAGTGTGCTCAGCCATCTCGGACCATACAGACCATCTGCCTGCCCCCAAAGTATGACGATGCCCATTTTGGCTCAAGCTGTGAGATCACTGGCTTCGGAAAAGAGAATTCCAGTAAGTAACTGACTGAAGGAGTCTTGGGGGAGTGTTGGGACCTGAAAATGAGCCCAGCATGATCAAGGGAAGGTCATAGAGTAAGAGATGGGAGCACTTTGGAGGCGGCTGATGGGTCCAGGGGTGGAGTGAGGAGCATTGCTTAGGGAGGGATGGACCACAAAGGTAAATAAATGGGGGGAAGAAAGCTGTAGGTGGGGGTAAAGGACCAGATTTGGGTGCACATATCTCTAATAAACTGGCAGAAACACTTTTTGGTTCCTCTCTCTGGCAAAGTTCCAGTGGACAGACACACCTTAACGTAAACTCCTCTCTGTTTCCTCCACCTAGCTGACTATCTCTATCCAGAGCAGCTGAAAATGACTGTTGTGAAGCTGGTTTCCCACAGGGAATGTCAGCAGCCCCACTACTATGGCTCTGAAGTCACCACCAAAATGCTATGTGCTGCTGACCCACAGTGGGAAACAGACTCCTGCCAGGTGAGAGCTCCAAGCATCTCTCTCCATCACCCCCAGACCTCCCCAGAACTCCAGGGCCTGTCCCTTGCCCACTTTGGGGAGTCTGTCTCCAGCCAAAGCCCCAAGAAGCCAGAATCAGGAGCTGGGGTCCCTGGGGGTTAAAACAATCCTTATGTGTATACCAAACATTGTAATGAGCCTGGCTATATAAGCACTTCAGGTAAGGGGTAGTGGGGTGAGGGGAGGGTAAGATCATAGAAAGAAGAGACAGTAGAAGACAGTATAACTCAGTGCTCAGGGTGCGTTGTGAACTGTAAATGATCAGATATTTAGGAGAGGGAGGTGAGTGTCGACTAGATGGTCAGGGAGAGGAAGCTTTAAAGAGACTGACTTGATAGGGATTTAAGGAGGCAGAGGGAAGAAAGGAGGTGTTTCAGTTTAAAGATATAAACCTGAGAAAGAGCCTGTCATATTCCAGAATGAGGAGAAGTAGGGTCTGGGCATGTGGTAGAATGGTGGCAGATGGCAGGGCTTTGAAAGACAAGCAGAGGATTTTAAACTTGATATGGGACTGGGCATGGTGGCTCACGCCAGTAATCCAAACACTTAGGGAGGCTGAGACCAGAAGATTGCTTGAGCCCAGGAGTTGGAGACCGGCCTGGGCAACATAGTGAGACCTCATGTCTATAAAAAGTAAGAAAAATTACCTGGGTGTAGTGGTGTGCACCTGTAGTCCCAGATACTCAGGAGGCTGAGGAGGGAGGCTCTCTTGAGCCCAGGAGTTCAAGGTTGCTGTGAGCCATGATCATGCCACGGCCCTCCTATCTAGGTGACAGAATGAGACTCCAACTCAAAAACAAACAAACTTGATATGGTAGGAAACAGAGAATCACTAAGGACTTTGACTCTAGGAAGCTCTCTCCTCTGTGCCAGGCATGACTGGGTGGTGGGATCAGAAGTCCCCTCCTCACTTCTCAGGGCTCAACTTTTGTATCTTTTGCTTTCCAGGGAGACTCAGGAGGGCCCCTCATCTGCTCCATCAGAGACCGCCTGACTCTGACTGGGATTGTGAGCTGGGGCCGCGGATGTGCCTTGAAGGACAAGCCAGGCGTCTACACGAGGGTCTCACGGTTCCTGCCCTGGATCCACGCTCACACCGGGGAGGAGAATGGCCTAGCCCTCTGAGGGCCCCCAGGGAACTGAGGGAGGAAATGGGCACCATCCACTCCTTCACTGACCGTCATTTTTGCAGTAGGGTCATCTCCATCAGCTATAAGGAAGAGAATGGGGAAGATAGACTCTGCAAGGATGTATTTGCTTGTGCAGCCCACCAGGGTGAGCCACAAGAGCTTTACCCTCAGGCACAGGCATGGGTGCTGGCCGCTCGGACCCCCCCTGGTCAGGATGGAGGGGGTGGTCCTGACTCAGGAAGGCATTGACCAGCAGTTGTCTTTTTCTGGACTAAAGCCTCCAGGAGTTAACAATGGCTCTCCTGTGCATGGGTGAAAAGAGAGCCAGCTCCCCCAACAGTGGGCATTCATGCAGCCCATTGTTGAGAAATGAATAATTTCCCAATTAGGAAGTGTAACAGCTGACAGGGCTGTTGAGGGAGCTTGGCCAATGTGGGAACCGCGGTTTGGGGAGTAGAGACACTAATAACTTGAAGGAAGGGCGCTGAATGCATCAGGAAATGTATGTGTGTGTTTGTGTGTGCACTTATGTTCGGGCTGTGAGTGTGTAAGAGCTGGTGTCTGGCTGCAAGTCTGAAAATTCCCCTAAACTGTGTGGTCTCTGATGCCACACAGAATGGTCTGTCTGGAGAGGTTATGGGTCCCTCCGGGGGCCTCTTGGGCCCTCCCCGTGATGATGCCTGCGAATGTATTGTTCTGGGGCATGGCCCGTGACCAGCACTAAATGCCTCCGTTTCACTTTCACATAGATGTCCCCTTCTCGGCCAGTTATCCCTTCTGACCTTTCGGCCTAGTTTATCTAATCCTCACTGAGCGGGGGGAGGACCACTTCTGGACACTGAATATTTAATAATTATATTCTGCTATTTTTATTTATATCTATTTTTATAATTTTAAATAAAAACAATCAATAAAATGTGATTTTTTTCCTGAAGACTTTGGCTTCTTTCTGGTGCTTGTATGGGAGGGAGCTGGGAGCATAAAAGTAGAAAATGATGAAGGTGGTGTGCTGTCGGAATTTCTTGTGGAGCTGCATCTCTGGGCTTAATGGGGCTTTGGGAGGTAGAGGTCAGGAAAGCTATAGGGCAGGGCCGCCACAGCACATAAAGTATAAATAATTGCCCCAAGCCAGGATCCCATTGCTTGGTCCTGGGCTGTGTTTCAGCTCCTAATTGCTTCCTCATCTTTATGCCTTTGTGCAGTGCACATTTTGTACTACTGTACACAGTGATCTTTGGGATTAACTTCACCTCTTTCACTTCACTCTTCCCCCAACAGTCCTTGAACTGACCTCAGTCAAGAAGAACGCTTTGTTTGAGTGAACCTGACTGATCCAAAACTCCAGTTTGAGTCTGTGGCATTCAGAGAACAGAAAACATAATTTCCCATCATCTGTGTGTGAGGCTGGTGCTGAGTTTTCTCAGTGTGTTGACAGAGCTCATGACCAGCCATGGCTGTCCCTGAGGTCCGGAGGTTCAGAGTCTGGATGATGGCCTAATGGGGGGTGACCATATACTTTAAGTCAAACATCAAGTTCTGAAGAACTAGGGTGTCGAATGCAGGCTGAGAGCTGTGGTTAGATGCCAAGGTGTTGGAATTTCCAAATTGTGTTCATGAGTTTTGGCAGTGTTTCTAAGCCAAATCACCTGAGAACCTTTGAACAATATGTACATATCTGTGCTCCATCTGTAGACATGGTGCAAAGGCTCATAGTTTGAGAAAAGCTGCCCGGGTGTTTCTTATCTGCACCACTAACTAAGAACCTTTGGGAACAAATTGGTCAGAATGTATGAAGGGCCCAGAAAATTCAAGACATGCTCAGCATGAATTCTCTGCATGAAAAGCCAGTTTTCTGAGTGGGGTTCAGGGGTCCAAGGTCTGCTGCGTTTCCTGCTCAGAGGCTTTCGAGACTGTATTCCTAGGGCAAGAACCCAGAGTATTCAGGTTTTAATCCCCATCATCTAGCATGCGGTGGCTTAGAGCACGGATTTTGGAGGCAGGTGGTCTGAACTAGAATCTTATCTCTAATACTAGCTGTGTGATTTGGGAAAGATGATTTGTTAGCATCTCTGCCTCAGTTTCCTCATCTGTAAAAAAGAGGTAATACGATCTACTTGCCGGGGTTTTAAAAACGATTCATGATTTCACAAGTCTTTTCGCATAATATTGGCATTTAGTAAAAGCATAAAAGCTACAAAGCTAAGTAAATTTTCATAGAATTGAATGAGAACCCTCTCTCCTCTCCCACCTCAGAATAGCATTGGTTAGGTGGGAGTGGAAACTTGGTAGGAAAAAAAGGCATGGTTTGAAGCCAAGGGGCCCAGCCCAGGCTGGAGTGCCACTCAGTCTCTGCATTCCCCCTCAGGGGCCAAGAAAGGTCTTGTTCAAACTTGAGCAGCTCCAGCATCAAGGCTCAGAGACACTGAAAACAGGAAGTCTGAGCCCCACTGGCAGGGTTGGGCAATGAAGCTGCTAACAATCTTCTGACCATTTCCCAGCCACCACCCTGACCCCCAGCCAGCTGATGTCTCTTTCCTTAATTTTAATTCTTACTCGGGACTGGCAGGCATCAGCCACTTCTCCAGCAACCAGTTTCCCGGCTCCAGATTCTCCCTTTCGAGACTGGCTTCTTCTAACGCTTACATAACCAACAATGTGCTAAGTTCTTCACGTGTTGTCTGAATTCAACCTCCCAGCGATCCTATGAAGAAGGTACTATCATTAGCCCGACTCAGCAGTAGAAGAAATGGAGCCCCAGAGAGACTGAGTGACTTGCATAAGGCAATGCAGCTGCAAATGCAAGGAGCCAGGGTTCGAGCCCAGGAAGCTGACTCCAGAGTCTGCATGCCCAATACTATGACATATCACCCTGGATTGGTCCCAGATTGGGGGAAAGAGAGCTGCCCTCCTTTCAAGCTCCCTACTTCAGGAATGCGGGTTTCTAGGCAAGGTGTGTCCAAATTTCAGTGCTCTACTAGATAATAATTCTTTCATTTTCAAAGATACCCAGGCCAGGTGTAGAGACCACGCTTAGCCACTAGTTTCAAAGTAAAACTTCACCCTTCTCAAGCTAACCTCAGCCTTTCTGCTGAAATCTGGTTTCATTGAAGTGGTTTCCGTTTTCACCAGAACCCCTCCTTCTGAAGTATTTGGTGGCCCACTGTATGATCACTGAAATCAGGACTCAACCTGATTTCCACTTATGCTCTGTCTTTCCCAAGCCAGCACCCTGCAACAGCCACACCCCTTCATACCGCCCTCCATACTCACCTCCATTGCGTCCACCTTCCTCCTCAGCAGGAAACATCTGAGCCCTCCCTTTAAATCGGATGCAATGAGAGGAGTAGGTTAGGTGTTTTAAAAATATCAGTTCTTGCTTGTTCATGCCTTTACTCCTAGTGCTTTGGGAGGCCAAGGTGGGAGGATCGCTTGAGCCCAGGAGTTCAAGACCAGCCTGGGCAACATAGCGAGACCTCGTCTCTACAGAAAATTTAAAAAAAAAAAAAATTAGCTGAGACTGGCAGTATGTGCCTGTAGTCTCAGCTACTTGGGAGGCTGAGGCAGAAGAATTGTCTGAGCCCAGGAGATCTAGGTTGTGGTGAGCCATGATTGTGCCACGGTACTTTAGCCTTGGCAACAGGGTGAGACTCCGGCTTAAAAAAAAATAAGTTCTATTGAGATATAATTTATATATACAAGTCACCCATGTATTCTTTTTATTTTTCAGAGGGACATCTCACTTTGTTGCCCAGGCTGGTCTCAAATTCCTCCCACCTCAGTCTCCCAAATGGCTGGGATTACAGGCACATGCCACCATGCCTGGCCACCTATTTAAAGTGTACAACTCTATGGTTTTTAGTACATCCACAGTGTTGTGAAACACAATCCTTTTTAAACATCTTCATTACCTCACAGAGAAACCCAATACCTACTCGGAAGCACTCCCTTTTTCTACCCAGCCCACTCAAACTTAGGCAACCCCTAATCTACTCTAAGTCATCTCCATGAGTTTATCAATTCTGGACATTTGATATCAATAGAATCCTATCATATATGGTCCTTTAGGACTAGCTAGCTTCATTCACTTAGCATGATGTTTTCAGGTTTCATCATGTTGTAGCATATCAGTAGGGTCAAAATAACAAATTGGGAGAAAAGATAGTGTCTGTTCCCTTCTGACATTGAAGTCCATATTGAGAGTCATTCAACAAACTTTTTAATTTTATTTATTTATTTATTTATTTATTTTGAGTTGGAGTCTCACTCTGTTGCCCAGACTGGAGTGCAGTGGCTGCTCCCGGCCACCACAGCCTTGACCTGCTGGGCTCCGGCAATCCTTCCGCCTCAGCCTTCCAAGTAGCCGGAACTACAGGCGCGCGCCACCACGCCCGGCTAATTTTTTGATTTATTGTAGAGATGAGGTTTCGCCAAGTTGCCCAGGCAGGTCTCGAATCGCGGGCTCAGGCAATCCACTCACCTCGGCCTCCCAAAACACGGGATTACAGGCTGAGCCACCGAGCCCAGCTAATTTTATTTCTTTACTTTATTTTACTTTATTTTTTTAGCATTCTGAGTTTATTCCTTTTAGTAAACCTAAAGCCACTAAACATGACCAGGATACTTAGAATAGAAAAGGGACAAAGAAAAAAATAGAAGTGATTTTTCTGTTCTTTCTGTATATGGTAGTAGTACTTTGCTGGATACAGTAGTACTTTGTGGGAGCATTTATCTGAATTTGGTGGTAAAATGCAGTTACTTTTGGCATGTGTTTTACTTTGGAATACACGGAGATAGTAATGAAACTGAGCCATCCCACATCTTTCTTCTCATTTGTAATACATTCACACAAATAAAAAAGATGAATCCTACTGAAAAGAGGTAGGCAACACCAAGAAAACCATTTTCCTCTCCGAGGTCTGAGTCTTCATGCAAATCCTAGGATATTGAATGAGATTATCTCTATGTTTCTACAATTCATGAACCTGTGTCAGTTGATACATCATGATTTAGGTAAACAATAAGGCTATACTTTTGGCACCATGATGCTAGGCTTGGTCATATGACCTCCTTAAGGCAAAAATGATACAGGTATCTTGTAAGAGGCAACTAAAATGCATATTATCTCCACCTTGTGCCATAAAAACGTCAGTGTCCTAAAAAAAGGTTGTTCCTTCAGCTTTGACCGTGAAGTGAAGATGACATGGAGCAATGCCACAGCCAATCAACAGCTGACATCACCCACCAGGACATGCACCTTTGTTGTTACTGTAGAAAAAACTAACGAAAGTGAATAAATACAAGAACTTGCTAATAATTGAGTATCAGTACATAGTTACTAAACTTAAAACACACAAAAAAATGTAATAGAAAACTGATAATGTAAAATATAAGGTAAAAATCAACTTTTTTTTTTGAGCTGGAGTCTTACTCCATTGCCTGAGCTGGAGTTCAGTGGCACGTTCATGGTCACCCCAGTGTCGAATTGCTGGGCTCAGGCAATCCTTCCGCTTCAGCCTCCAAGTAGCTGGAACTACAGGCATGCGCTGCCATGACCAGTTAATTTTTTTATTTATTGCAGAGACGAGGTCTCACCAAGTTGCCTGGGCTGGTCTTGAACCCTGGGCTCAGGCAATCCTCTTGCCTCAACCCCAAAATGCTGAGATTACAGGCTTGAGTCACCACGTCTGGCCAAAAAGCAGCTTTTAAAATAAAAAAAATAGCCGGGCTCGGTGACACAGCCTGTAATCCCGCGCCTTTGGGAGGCTGAGGTGAGTGGATTGCC
>NW_007255803.1:265489-278871 GCF_000164805.1 Carlito syrichta | reverse complement strand
CACTGCACTCCAGTCTGGGTGACAGAGTGAGACTCCAACTCAAAAAAAAAAAAATAGTATTTGTGTTAAAAGAAATAGACTTAAATGTGTACATAGAATCTTCCTTGTGATTTCTGGCTTGAGTGCTTGAATGACTATTGCAAGTAATATTTAACATTTTAATAAAATTGTTCATTATTAAGATATTCCTTTTTTTTTTTGAGTTGGAGTCTCACTCTGTCACCCAGACTGGAGTGCAGTGCCACTCCCAGTTACTGCAGCCTCGACCTGCTGGGCTCCAGTGATCCTTCCGCCTCAGCCTTCCAAGTAGCTGAAACTACAGGCGCACGCTACCAGGCCTGGCTAATTTTTTAAAATTTACTGTAGAGATGAGGTCTCGCCAAGTTGCCCAGGCGGGTCTCGAACCCGTGGGCCCAGGCAATCCACTTACCTCCGCCTCCCAAAACGCTGGGATTACAGGCTGAGCCTCTGAGTCCGGCCCGTTATTAAGATATTCTAAGATAATATTTCCACCATCACATAAAGAAAAATCCTTCCTAGCCATCCAGGCTTCCAAAGTATGATACAAGGATAAGGCTTCTGAAGTAATGTGACTCATCCTTAATTTCTTTTCTTTCTTTTTTTTTTTTTTTTTTTTTGAGTTGGAGTCTCACTCTGTCACCCAGGCTGGAGGGCAGTGGCCACTCCCGACCACTGCAGCCTCGACCCGCTGGGCTCCGGCGATCCTTCCGCCTCAGCCTTCCAAGTAACCGGAACTACAGACGCGCTACTACACCCGGCTAATTTTGATTTATTGTAGAGATGAGGTCTCGCCAAGTTGCCGGGTGGGTCTCGAAACTGCGGGCTCAGGCAATCCACTCACCTCAGCCTCCCAAAGGTGCGGGATCACAGGCTGAGCCACCGAGCCCGGCCCATCCTTAATTTCTCAGCTGTTGATTATTTATTGTCTTTTTTAAGACTGGCTAGAGAGGCTGCAAAGTTTAAGAACCATCAGTGACAAAAGAACATTGGTTCGCTCTTCTCTTTGGTACCCTTAGGTAAGAAAACCTGAAAGTAAATTCTTTCTGTTTATAAAAGAGAGATACTATCAAACTGGGTTAAAAAAAATAAATCCAGTTACATGCTGCTTACACTTTATGGCAATGACTTATCCCCACCAGCATGCATCTGCAATTTCATCAGTGCAACCCTGGCAGCTGTCTCATTAATTTTTGGACCTTTCCATCATTTACTTGCTATCTCTCCTGTTTCGGAATCAATAATATCTTTAACAAGTTTCTGAGTGGCAGCCATATGAGGTTTTGGAATTTCCAGTTTTCCACACTCATGATCTGACTGACAACGGTGTCTCAGGCAAAAATTCTTCTCACAATAGGACATATAACTGCCACAAGTTCTCTTCAGCACAGTCCTTGAATGGGCGCAAGTGAGACATGTTTATTTGTCTTCAGTCTGTCATAGATTGCAGTGACCTCAGAACAACCATGAGACTCCTTACTTCTGTGTTCAAGGCAAAACATTCCTGAACAACCATCACACACAAATGGAAGAAAATTCACTGCCACCATTTGTGGAGCCAAAGTGGGGCCTGGTGTCTTGCAGCTGGGGATGGAGACTTCCAGATCATCTTGCTGCTGGCCATGCTCCACCTGGCACTGTTGCCCTATGTCCAGCTCTGCCATGTCTCCCTTTTCTTTTCTTTCTTTCTTTTTTTTTTTTTTTGAGTTGAAGTGTCACACTGTCGCCCAGACTGGAGTGCAGTGGCCGCTCCCGGCCACCGCAGCCTCGACCTGCTGGGCTCCGGCAGTCCTTCTGCCTCAGCCTTCCAAGTAGCCGGAATTACAGGCATGCGCTACCACGCCCGGCTAATTTTTTTTATTTATTGTAGAGATGAGGTCTCACCAAGTTGCCCAGGCGGGTCTCGAACCCGCGGGCTCAGGCAATCCACTCGCCTCGGCCTCCCAAAGTTCTGAGATTACAGACTGAACCACCAAGCCAGCCTCCTTTTCTTTTCTTAAGTATCTATATACCAGCATTCTTTTAGATGCTGGGGATATAAGAACAAAGGAGACAGTCTTAGGCCTAGACCTCAAGGAGCTCACAACTTCGCAAAGGAAACAGAGCCACTCCCACAATTCAATGTGATAAGTGCTATAATAAGAGTATGCATAAAACTCATGGAACAATAATGAGGAAGCAATTAATTCTACCTTCCTTGGAAAGTCAAGGAAGACTTTATAGAGGAGGTGATATTTTACCTGAGCCTTCAAATATGCACAGAAATTTGCCAAACAAGAAGGAAAAAGGCATTCTAGACATAGGAAGATCCCAGAGGCATGAAAAGGTCAAGTGTTTTCAGGAAATGGTGAATAGACTGTGGTGGTCCCAGACTCTGCAAAGATGAGTCTGGTAGGCAATGAACAGGCAGAGAATGGTGGAGAGAAAAAAGCTGGAGGAGGAAGGAGCTGGTGGGATCCAGGTGGTGAGGACCCTTAGGCAGGGCTGATTCGCAGCAGTGGGCACCAGTTCTGCTCAACCACTAAATTGCTGCTGTCTGGAATCCTCTCCATGGGGCCTCCCCTGCCATCAGCCTCTCTCTACTTCTTTGGTCCAATAACTACTGAGTAAACATCTGGCACAGCAGGGGCCTCTGAGGCCCCTCCAGCTGCCTGTCAACGTGCTGGTACTGGAAAGATTTGCTTTCTTCCTGACAATCTCAATCACACCCAGGATTAAATTATCACCAATAAACAGATGACTCACAAATGCTTATCTCCAGCCATATCTTCCTCTGCACTGCAGACTCTTCTTATTTTTAATTGTCTACTTAACACCCTTTTTGGTTGTCGCATGCAGGGCACCTCAAAGTCAGTCTGCCCCAAATTAGCCTTGTCTTCATGTCCCAACAGGACTTCTTCCATCACTATCTCAGATGATGGCACCACATTCATTCAATTACACACACCAGGAAACTGAGCAGTCATCAATTCCTCAATCCCTTCATCTCCTCTATCACTAAATCCTGGCGATTCGACTAATATCCCTTAAAGTCATTCATTTTGCTTCATCTCCACCACCACCATTTGTTGAGCCCAAGCCACCATCAGCTCTTGCCTGGAGCACGACAGTGGCTTCCCATCTGGTTTCCCCCACTGACTTTCTCTCTCCCTCCACTCTCTCCTACACCCCCCCAATCCACCTGCTCACTTAACACACAGTAATCTTTTGATGATATAAATGTTCTTAATGACTCCCAATGCTCCTTAACAGTGGTATGCAAGGTTGGGCGGGGAATGCTTTTCTGGGATTTTGGAACGTGGCATTAAACTCCCCTAGTCTTTCCCTCCTCAAAGACCCTCTCACTTATTAATCCCTCTCCCACCACAGGGATCTTGCACATGATTTTCCTTCTGCCTGGGACTTTCTTTTTTTTTTTTCTTTTTGAGTTGGAGTCTCACTCTGTCGCCCAGGCTGGAGTGCAGTGACACACTCATGGCCACTCCAGCTTCTACCTGCTGAGCTCCAGTGATCCTTCCACCTTAGCCTTCCAAGTAGCTGGAACTACAGGAGCACTCTACCACGCCCGGCTAATTATTTATTTATTGATTGTAGAGACAAGGTCTCACCAAGTTGCCCAGGCTGGTCTCAAACCTGTGGGCTCAGGCAATCTTCTTGTCTCGGCCTCCCAAAGTGCTGGGATTATAGGCTGAGCCATCGAGCCCTGCCGGACTTTCTTTCTTGATGTCGAGTGGAATGCAGTGTAGTTGTTCTGTGGATTCTTTGACTTCATCACAGAAAGGAAATTTAGAGGAAATCTAAGGCATAATTTAAGGCAGAGTTTATTAGAAAGAAGACATGTTCAAGAGAGAACATGAGTGTCTTAAGAGAAAGGACACCTACACCCTGACCTGTTGTTAACTGAGTGCTTATATATATATATTTAAACAACCTATTTCTTAAACTATGTTTGTGTGCTATGTGGTTGGTTATCACTTATTGGTTACAAGTTTTTATTTTTGTCATCTACTTCTTAACTTACTGTGTCCTGTGAAAATCTCGAAATAATGCTAAAAGCTACTGTTTTACTGAGCAATTATTTTTTCCTGAAAATAGCATCTCCTAGTGCCTCTGGTTCTAGAGAGTTATGTCCTGATAAGACTGGGTGATGCCCAGCTGGATGCCTGAGCACCTGGTTTTTAAATTATCTAAACTGCCGGGCTCGTTGGCTCAGCCTGTAATCCCGCGCCTTTGGGAGGCCGAGGTGAGTGGATTGCCTGAGCCTGCAGGTTCGAGACCCACCTGGGCAGCAAGACCTCATCTCTACGACAAATCAAAAAATCAGCCGGGTGTGGTAGTGCGCGCCTGAAGTTCCAGCTACTCGGAAGGCTGAGGCGGAAGGATCGCCAGAGCCCAGCAGGTCGAGGTTGCGGTGGCTGGGAGCAGCCACTGCACTCCAGTCTGGGCGACAGAGTGAGATTTCAACTCAAAAACAAAACAAAACAAAACAAAACCAAAATAAATTATCTAACCTATGCCTGCCTGCAAGAAACTCATCTATGCTTAAGCTATGCTAGTTACCCTGTCTCATTCCCGGCTTTCTTGGACTAGTTAAGTTCTCATGCTTCAAGACCGTTTCTCCAAGGAAATTTGTCCTGAACTGTCTATAACTGTGTAAGATCTCACTCTTTTTTCTATAATCTCACAGTACCATATACTGTCTCTTTGATGCACTTGTCACTGTTGCAATTTTACCTTTGTGTACCATTATTTAATTAATATCTAAGTTTTTGAGTAAATTGTAACCTCCATGAGATCTAGGACAGTGTGTTTTTGATCACCATTGTATCCCCAGCACCTAGCATTATTCTGGAATATGACAGATATTGAATAAATATTTATTAAATGAATGCATTCTTCTATCTTTTCCTCTATCTGTTTCTTTTTTTTTTTTTTTTTTTTTTAGTTGGAGTCTCACTCTGTCGCCCAGGCTGACACTCACAGTCACAGCAGCCTCGACCTGCTGGGCTCAAGCGATCCTTCTGCCTCAGCCTTCCAAGTAACTGGAACCACAGGCGTGTGCCACCACACCTGGTTAATTTTTTAATTTATTGTAGAGAAGAGTTCTCGCCATGTTGCCCAGGCTGGTCTCACCCCTGAGCTCAGACAATCCTCTTGCCTTCGTCTCCCAAAGTGTTGGGATTACAGGCTTGAGCCACTGTGCCTGGTTTATCTGCTTCTTTTTTTTTACACAATTGTGTTCACATTGTATACATACTTTTTTATCTTGTCCTTGTCCTTTGGCTATTTCATTATTAGCATTTTCCTATGGTATTACAAATCTCTCCAAGCCTTGCATGTAAAATATAGTTGATGGTAACATTTATCCAACCTAACTTTCAGGATTGCGGCATCATAAAGTATGTGAAAGTTCATTGTAAGTAATCTGTACATATGAGACTGTATTTTTGCATTTCAAAGGAAGTGTGGGTTACATTTCTCTCTGGTACCCTCCCCACCTCGGCTTTTATACCTCTTTTCCTCAGGCATATTTTTGGGGCACTTGTTCTGCTTGATTAACTAGTTAAGGTGCAAACTAACTCATTAACTTTAATGTCCTACCAACCCGAAGAGCTTTGCATTTTTTGAAAAGGACCACTGGTAGAAGGGCATTCAGCACAAATAGGTGAGGCTTGGGGGCCAGAGGAAGACCCAAAAGTTTCATGTAACAAATGCTTACTGGGAGTCAGTTATGGGCTTGTACTGTGCTGTGTATTGAGTGTAGAGATGAGCGCTCCAGTCTCAACCCGGTGAGCTGTGGGTCAAGTGGGGGAAGAGATACATTGCAAATGAATAGAGCACAGTGAGAGTGTCGCTGTGAGGAAGATGTACACGATGGCCATGGAGGGCTAAGAGAGCAGGAGGTGCAAGAGGTGACCTTGGGGGGAGTCTTGAAGGGCAAATACAGAAGAAATGTTACTCTGAGCAAAGGGAACAACACATGCAAAGGTAAAGAGGAAGAGGAAGCATGGGCACTCAAGGAACTGCAGTTAGGTAAAGTGGCTGGGGTATGGGCTGTCATAAAGGCATTTGGCTCAAACCTAAGGACCTGGAAGACCCTGCCTGCACATAAAGGACTTGCTGTGCCTTTTTTTTTTTTTTTTTGAGTCAGTATTTCACTCTGTCACCCTGGAGTGCAGTGGCACCATCACAGCTCATCGCAGCCTCAACCTTCTGGGTTCAGGTAATCCTCCTGCCTCAGGCTCCCAAGTAGCTGGTACTGCAAGTACGTGCCACCAGGCCCAACTAATTTTTATATTGTTTTATAGAGACAGCGTCTTGCTACATTACCCAGATTGGTCTCAAACTTCTGGGCTTAAACAATCCTCTCACCTCAGCCTATGAAAATACTGGGATTACAGACGTGAGCCGCCCCGTCTGGCTGGACTTTATTGTGATGGGGAATGATTAAAGAGTTTGGAGCAGTGTGAAAGATTAATCAAATCTTTGGGCCTGGGTGAGACTAAGAGAAGGGAAAACCAGTTTGAAGACTATTATAATTAGCCAGGTTAGAGCTGAAGACTGTCTGATCCAGGGCCACAGTAATGAGATATGAGGAGAGGGTACAGATATGGGAGATTTTGTGGAGATATAATAGACTTGGTGCCTGGCTGAGGGTGGAAAAAAGAGGTTTAATCACCTGCCTTTGGACTGATAAGGTAACTGCATAATTGTACAGATAAGAAAATGAGATTCCACCATAAGTGGTTTCCCTAAAGTCATGGCTAGTAGGTAGTTGACCAAGCTAGAGTAGTCACTGGCGGAATTTTGAGGACCAGTGCTTCAGGGAGCCTAGCCCTACTAATGACCTCTTTGACTCTGTTCACCCAGTTGAAGAACTTTCTCCATCATCATAATCACCAAGTAGTGATGATATCCAAACCTTCATGGGCTGATACTTGTTCCCTAAATATCCCAGGCCTGTTCTGTGGTTCTAACTCCAGGAACTTCACCCAAACCTCCTCTGATACACTGTTAGTGAGTTAATGGATGGGTCTGTGGCATGTATAAGGAGATCAGCAGATGCTGGATCTAGCTGTTTGCCTTCTGACTTCCTAGAACGGAAATGTGACTTCTGGTGTTTGAGTAGATCACATGCACTTAGTACATTACCAAATTCTAGCATGTAGGGTGTGGGAACGGAGCAGATTTTGTAAGGACTGGCTGGTGGGGTTTCCAGCCAAGTTGTTGCTTCCCTCTTTTCTATGTTTTTCTGTTGCCCTTAATTTCTCACTTTGTCTTTATATAAAGGAAAGGAAAGGAAATGACTGCCCTCTCTATGTTTTTCTGTTGCCCTTAATTTCTCACTTTGTCTTTATATAAAGGAAAGGAAAGGAAATGACTGCCCTCTCTCAGTTGGCTTCTCATCCTTACCCTACACTGTCTTTTTAACTCTCTCTCTCTCCAGATCATGTGTACAAGCTGGGTTTAATGCCATTGAAGTACAGAACTCTATAGCTCCAGCTTGGCTTTTTCCTTTTTATTTTTTTGAGTCAAGTCTCGTTCTGTTACCCAGGCTGGAGTACAGTGGCATGATTATAACTCACTGTGACTTTGAACTTCTAGGCTCAAGGGATCCTCCCGCCTCAACCTCCCAAGTAGTTGGGATTACAGGCTTGAGCCACCACACCTGGAAGCCTTTTCACTTTAATTATGTTGGTGACAAGTGTCAACCCTAACCTCAAATTTTCTCTTATTCCTCAATACATCAGTATACCCTTCACCATCACAGGCTGAAAGATTCTGCCAGGAAAGCACTAAGCTCTTGAGTCCTAGTGGAGCTGGATGTATATGTGGAATTAACAGATATTGATCAGATCATCTTTATTCTCCATTGGAATTCAGTCACCATCTCTGGCCTTGGAGAACTATTAGAATTATGCCAAGATGCCCCAATGGTGAGCTTACTGAAAGTCATTCTCTGAAAGTTCCCTTTTATAGCCCCCTCAAATCAAGACCTCTTTGGATATTTCCCTCAGCACTTTCTCTGTCCTTGACTGAACTCTTTTTTTTTTAAATAGGAGTCTCACTCTGTTGCCTAGGCTAGAGCAGTGGCATGCTTACGGCCGCCACTGCCTCAACCTGGCTCAGGTGGTCCTTCCCCCTTAGCCTTCCAAGTAGCTGGAACCACAGGCACATGCCACCGGCTAAGCTTTTGATTTATCATAGAGATGAGGTCTTGCCAAGTTGCCCAGGCTGGTCTCTAAGCCATGGGCTCAGGCAATCCTCTCACCTCGGCCTCCCAAAGTGCTGGGATTACAGGTATGAGCTACCACACCTGGCTAACTGAACCCTTTTATGTCTGGAAAATGAGGAGAAATGATGAACTGGAAACACAGGTGACACTTTGCTTAGAACATCAACCTAAAGCAATCCGGTCCCCAAATCATCATTTTCTGCATCAACTGGAACTTGTTAGGAGTGCAAATTATCATGGGTCTCCCACATACCATGGACATTCACTCCATTAGGCACTAAGCATCTCTGCAGATCTTTTTTAGATAATTCCATCTCTGAGACAGCTGCGTGTACTCTGACCTTATGATCCTTCTAAGGGACTAGCAAAAGTTTGTCCAGCATTCCCTTGGCTTCCTCTCCAGAGCATTCTTTCCTAACAGTGAATCTCCTAATTTTAGTATCTCTTCCAATCTGGATAGGTTGAGAATTTCCCAAATCCCCAAGTCCTGATTCCTTTTTGCTTCCAGTTTTTCTCATAATTTATCTATTTTCTCTCAAATTTTACTATAAACAGCAAAAACAAACCAGGCTGCATATTAGACACTTTGCTTGGAAATCCTTTCAGCTAAATATTCAAGTTCACTGTTTACAACTTCTACTTTCCATATAACTGCAGGACACAATTCAGCTAAGTTTTTTGTTCACTGTAGAACAAAGACCACCCCATTTCCTTTAGTTTCCAATAAAATGTTCTCACTTCCTTCTAAGCCCTGACCAGAAGCACCTTTATTTTTTATTTTTTGGAGCTAGAGTCTCTCACTCTGTCAACCCAGGCTGGAGGGCAGTGACATGCTCCCAGCCACCACAGCCTCGATCTGCTGGGCTCTGGCGATCTTTCCACCTCAGCCTTCCAAGTAGTTGGAACTACAGGTGTGCGCTACCACGCCTGGCTAATTTTTGATTTATTGTAAAGACGAGATCTCGCCAAGTTGCCCGAGCGGGTCTTGAACCCGCAGGCTCAGGCAATCCACTCACCTTGGCCTCCCAAAGTGCTGGGATTACAGGCTGAGCCACTGAGTCTGGCCCAGTAGCACCTTTAAAAAAAAAAAAAACACCACATTTGCCTGTGTGTGTGTGTGTGTGTGTGTGTGTGTGTGTGTGTATGTGTGTGTGTGTGTGTGTGTTAGTTTTTTAGTTGGAGTCTCACTCTGTCACCCAGGCTAGAGTGCAGTGGTGCGATCACACCACACCATATCCCTGACTTCCTGAGCTCAGGTGATCCTTCCACCTCAGCCTCTTGAGTAGCTGATGCTACAGGTGCATGCCATGCCCAGTTAATTTTTATACTTTTTGTAGAGACGGGGTCTCACTGTGTTGGCCAGGCTGGTCTTTAACTCCTGGCCTCAAGAAATGAGCCCACCTTGGCTTCCCAAAGTGCTGGGATACAGGTATGAGCTACTGTGCCCAGTCTTAGCAGCACCCTTAATATCCATATTTTTACCAAGATTAGGTAATTAGATATTGTCTAAGACAGTTACTCTATTCTTCACTTCAATACTTTATTCTTCACTTCCTTCTGATCCCTCACCAGCAGAGTTTTTTGTTTTTTGTTTTGAGTTGGAGTCTCACTCTGTCACCCAGGCTAGAGTGCAGTGGTATACTCATGGCCACCCCAGCGTCAACCCACCTCTGGCAATCCTACCACCTCAGTCTTCCAAGTAGCCAGAACTACAGACATGCACTACCCAGCTAATTTTTGATTTATTGTAGAGAGGAAGGCTTGCAAGTTGCCCAGGCTGCTCTCGAACCTGCAGGCTCAGGCAATCCACTCACCTTGACCTCCCAAAGTATTGGGATTACAAGGCTGATCCCTCAAGCCTGGTCTTCAGCAGAGTTTTTAACACCCGTAGTTCAAGGTAATCTCGGCTTTTTCTGTCCATGACTCTTAAAATTCTTCCGTCTACTTCTTATTGCCCAATTCCAAAGCCACTTGATTTTTTTAGGCATTTATTATATTAGCACCCTATTCTTAGTGCCAAAATTCATATCAATTTCCTATTGTTGCTGTAACAAATGAGCATGTACTTAATGGCTTAAAACAACACAAGTAGGCAGGGCACAGTGGCTCAGGCAACATAGCAAGTAGTCTCAGCTACTAAGAAAGCTGAGGCAGAAGGATCATCTGATCTCAGGAAGGAGAGTCTGCAGTGAGTTATGATTATGCTACTACACTCCAACCTGAAAAACAGAGTGAGACTCTGACTCAAAAAAAAGAAAAAAGAAAGAAAGAAAGAAAGAAAGAAAGAAAGAAAAAGCCTTAATCACATCTGCAAAATCTCCTTTGCCCTATAAAGTAACATATTCATAATTTCATCCAAAGATTAGGATGTGGACATCTTTGGGAGAATGTTATTTAGCCTACCACAGCTTGAGAGAATGGAAACAGTTGCTGGAGATACCAAGAAAGTCAAGCAGCCAGGGTGGATAGGTAAAGAGAAGTTGGTCAATAGTCCACAGTTACAGTTTTGATAAGGAAGAATAAGTTCTGGGGTCCTATTACACAGCACAGCGACTATAGTTATTAATAATGCATTGTGTATTTCAAATGAGCTAAAACACAGGATTTTAATGTTTTCATCTCAAAGAAATGATAAATATTTGAGGTGCTGGCTATGCAAATTAGCCTGATATAATCATTCCACAATAATTACAGGTATGGAAACATCACACTGTATCTTAGTGATATATTCAATTATTATTTGTTAATTAAAAAAAAAAAAAAAAAAATAAAGTCAAACAGAGGTGGAAATCCCCAGTCTAGAGTCCAGCCCAAGGTTGGGCTAGTCACCTCTGGTCAGCTCCAGGAAACCCCTAGCTTGGCTAAAAAGTTTGCTCAGTCAGTCTAGGCAGCATAGCAAGACCTCATCTCACACACACACACACACACACACACACACACACACAATTGGCAGGGCACAGTAGCTCATTCCAGCATTTTGGGAGGCTGACATGGGCAGATTGCTTGAGCCCAGGAGTCTGAGAATAGCCCAGGCAACATAGTGAAACCATGTCTCTGCTAAATAAATAAATAAAATAAAAAATACAAATAATAAGAATAAAAAAATTAGCTGGGCATGGTGCTACACCTATAGTTCCAACTACTTGGGAGGCTGAGGCTGAAGGGTTGCCTGAGCCCAGGAGACTGAGGCTGCAGTGAGCTGTGATCATGCCATTGCACTCAAGTCTGGGCAACAGAGTGAGACTCCGACTCAAAACCAAAAAATGTTTGGTTGACCACTGAATCTGCCTTGGGATCGCCACTGTTGTTGCTCCGCAAGTTTTGGACTTTCTTCTCAGCAGGGTAATAGGGAATTGCATTTTTATTGTGCCTGGGACTGTGGGATTTTACCCAAGCCCTATCAGGAGTGTTGTGGTTTTGACCACTGAGGTCCTGGGAGATGCACACCAGGATAGCTGGATTCCTGAGGGTGGAGGGGGTGAGGGGGAGAGAAAGGAAGACCTGTTAGACAAGCAAAGGAACCCTGGACTCTCGATTCCCTACACTGAGGCCTTGGTCTTGGCCTTGGCCTTGGCCTGGGACTCCTCACAGAATTCTTAGCACCCAGGGTCAGACTCAGAGTGATCCCTGGAACTCCCAATACCATCCCCCCCATGGCTAACCTCCTTCCTGGGCAATCAGATGTGTCATGTCGGGCAGCACCTCTCTCTCCCTGGCACCTGTGTGGTGATTCAGACTCCCAGGTAAAGCCCAACCCGAGGGGAAATGACTAAGCACTGAAGTTCTCTTCCTCTGGGCCTGGCCTTCCCCCTCGATTTCTCAAGGTAGTGAGAGGGAGGGTGGGGCTCTGCAGGTGACAGTGTTCCATAGGGTGTCCTCTAGAGCATCTTGTCCCCACAACTTCTGCTTTTGCTGTGCGTGTGTGTGTGTGTGTGTGTGTGTGTGTGTGTGTGTGTGTGTGTGTGTACAGTCTAGGAGATTTGGGGGTGGGCATGCTGGGATCTACCAAATCTCTCCCTTGCCATCACCCCAAGTCCTCTGCCACCTCCCACCATGCTATCCTTTGAGGAGACTCAAAAGTTTGTTTCCTGCTCCAGTGAGTCAATTTTCTTTCTTTCTCTTTTTCCTTTCCTTTCCTTTCCTTCCTTCCTTCCTTCCTTCCTTCCTTCCTTCCTTCCTTCCTTTCTTCCTTCCTTCCTCTCTTTCTCTCATTTGTTTGAGTCAAGGACTCATTCTGTCACCCAGGCTGGAGGACAGTGGCATGATCCTGGCTCACAGCAGCCTCAACCTCCTGAGCTCAGGTGATCCTACCACCTCAGCTTCTTGAGTAGCTGGGAAATAGATGTGCCACCATGCCTGGCTAATTTTTTTATTTTTATTTTGTAGAAACGAGGTCTAACTATATTGTCTAGACTGGACTCAAACTCCTGGGCTAAAGCAATCCTCGTCTCAACCTCCCAAAGTGCTGGGATTATAGACTTGAGTCACCACACCTGACTGGAGTCCATTTTCTTGACTAGGGAAGGTGGAATTTGGACAATGGGGAGGACTTTTGCTGACTGCCTTGTTGGAGTCTTGACAGTGGGGTAGCACTTCCCAGAGTCCAATGGCTAGATTTCAAAGGCTCTATTTAATATGCACAGTCAGACTCTGGAAGGTTGCATGAGAACTGGTAATGTAGTTGCCTCCAGGAAGGGAAACCAAGTGGTTGAAGGACAGGGAAGGAATCCCTACTCATCTCCACACACTGCTTTGATAACTGTAAACTTTGGTTACATTTGCAAGTACTACCTCTTTTTTTTTTTCTTATGAGTTGGAGTCTCACTCCTTTGCCCAGGTTGGAGTGCAGTGGCACGCTCACAGCCACCACAGCCTCAACCTGCTAGGCTCTGGCAAGCCTTCCACCTCAGCCTTTCAAGTAGCTGGAACTACAGTTGTGCGCTACCACCCCCGGCTACTTTTGTGATTTATTGTAGAGATGAGATCTCACCAAGCTGCCCAGGCTGTTCTCGAACCCATGGGCTGAGGCAATCCCCTCACCTTGGCCTCCCAAAGTGCTGGGATTACAAGCTCAAGTCATCATGCCTGGACAAGTACTACCTCTTTTTTTTTTTTTTTTTTTTGAGTT
>NW_007255803.1:262611-265469 GCF_000164805.1 Carlito syrichta | reverse complement strand
CTTGGAGTCTCACTCTGTCACCCAGACTGGAGTGCAGTGGCCGCTCCCGGCCACCACAGCCTCGACCTGCTGGGCTCCAGCGATCCTTCCACCTCAGTCTTCCAAGTAGCCGGAATTACAGGCACGTGCTACCATGCCCAGCTGATTTTTTTTTTTTACTTATTGTAGAGATGAGGTCTCGCTGCCCAGGCGGGTCTCGAACCCGCGGGTTCAGGCAATCCACTCACCTCAGCCTCCCAAAGGCATGGGATTACAGGCTGAGCCGCTGAGCCCGGCTAAGTACTACCTCTTAAAATGAAAGATTAATACAAGGTTACCTGGAAGGGAAGGAAAAAAAAGTTCTTTTCTATATTAGTGCTAAAGCACGTCATAAAATCAGTCACTGACTGGACAAATACTACAAAGTCCCTATTGGATGTCAGGCACCGTGCTAGCTTCTGGAGACTCAGCCTCTCCACGACAGCATCCCTTGCCTCATAGAGAGCCCAGTCGGAGAGCAATTCAGACAGACAACCAGGCGATGACCACAGTGTCAGAAGGGTGGTGGTGGGAAAGAGGGACAACAGTGAACTCCAAAGAAGGCTCCTCTACCCAGACCTGGAGAGGTAAAGTGGTCCTGAACCCAGTGATGTCCAAGCTGAGACCCGGAGGGCGTGTAGGAGTCAGCTGGAGGGGAAGAGAGTTCCAGACACAGGGAACAACATGACATATGCAGAGACTGCAGGGGCCATAAAAAACTTGGCTGCTTCCCTGGAATCGCAAGCAGTCCACAGGTCTGGAGTGTTGTGCATGGAGGGGGTGTGTGAAAAAATGAAGCTCGAGAGGTAAGGTCAGATCATGGAGTATTTTATAAGCTAGTTTAAGGTCAGTTAGTGGTCACCTTGAAAGCAGGTGTGACGCCCTGGGGAACAGGGGTTAATAATAATCCTCATGCATTGGAATGCTCTGTTTTGCCAAGCACTCTAATCTTTTTTATGAGTTAGTTCATTTAATTCTCTCAACAATCCCCTAAGATTTTCACTATCATTTTTCTCTATTTTATGAGTGAGGAAACTGAGTCACAAAGAGGTTAAATTTAGGCCAAGCGTGAAGGCTCACATCTATAATCCCAACACTTTGGGAGACTGAGACAAGAGGATTGCCTGAGCCCAAAGGTTTGAGACCAGCCTGGGCAACATAGAGAGACCTCATCTCTACAATTAAAAAAAATAATTAGCTGGTTGTGGTGGCATATGCCTGTAGTCCCAGCTACTTCGAAGGCTGAGGTGGAAAGATTGCCTGTGGCCAGCTGAAATTGAGTCTAAGGTAGTCGTGATGGTGCCACTGTGCTCTAGCCTGGGCAACAGAGTGAGACTTCTGGTCCAAAAAAAAAAAAAGAGATTATATTTAGCAGGAATTCTTACAGGGTCACAAAAGAAATAGTATAGATGTCTAAGCACATAGTTTAGGAAGCAGAGGAGTGGGAGGTTGGGGGAGGGTCTCACTCAGTCAAGCATTCAGTCTGCCAGGTGCTCCATTCAGTCAGAGCAGTGGCTCTCAATGCAGGTGGTGACTTCGCCCCTCGGGAGCCATTTGGTGGTGTCTGGAAACATTTTTTTGTGGGATGCTATGGGTGTCTTGTGGGTAACTAACATCCTGCAATGCACAGGACAGCTACCTATAGCAAAGAAGTATCTGGTTCAAAATGCCAGCAGTGCCAAGGTTGGGGAACTCTGGAATAGAGAATAAGCTGTAGAGGGTAGGCACAGAGAGGTAGCCAAGGGATGAGCATAAGAGTTTTGAAAGGGACTTTTTTTTTTTGAGGTGAAGTTTTACTCTGTGACCCAGGCTGGTGTGCAATGGCACAATCATGGCTCACCACAGCCTCAGCCTCCTGGGCTCAGGTAATCCTCCTGCCTCAGCCTCTTGAGTAGCTGGGACTACAGGCACACACCACCACATCTGGAATTTTTTTTTTTTTTTTTTTTTGCAGAGATGAGGTCTTACTCTGTTGCCTAGGCTAGTCTCAAACTCCTGGGCTCAAGCAGTTCTCTTGCCCCAGTCTTCCAAAGTGCTGGGGTTGTAGGTGTGAACCACCACGACTGGCCTGGAAGGGGAACTTAAAAGGGCTTTGTACATACCGTATTTACAGCAACAGGAGACAGGGATTAGTTGCATCAAAGCCCAGGGTGGACACAGCATATCCTTTCCCAGTGTATTCCTGCTTCCAAGCACCAGCCTAAAGAACTCAGAGGAAACTGCTAATGAATTATTCTTAAATTACCCAGAGTTGACTCTGAAGGGTTTCCTGCCACCTCACAGGCCCTTGGCTGTTAAACTAGCCAAGATGACCAACTCCTCACCAGCACACTCTGACAAGCCAGGACACCCTGATCCTGTTGACACATGGTACTCAAGCCTAACATGTTTGGTCAATACATAATTTCAAAGACTTGTAACATCAGCAGCTGGGAAACCAGGGACCCAAGGAATATATTCAAAACCTTCATCGTCTGAATCTCCTCTTCTTACAAGTCCATCAATATCATATCCTAATATGTCTCCCTGTGTCTGGGTCAAGAGAGGATATTAGGTTCCAGTTGCCTATTCACTAATTTAACAGACCATCCAGGAAATCTCTCTTGTCTTTCCTTTTGTTGTTGTTGTTGTTTTTTTGAGTTGGAGTTGCACTCTGTCACCCAGGCTGGAGTGCAGTTGCAGGCTCCCAGCCACCGCAGCCTCAGCCTACTGGGCTCAGGCAATCCTCCCTCTCAGCCTTCCAAGAAGCTGGAACTACAGGCATATGCCACCACACCTGATTAATTTTTTTTTTTTTTTTTTGAGTTGGAGTCTCACTCGGTCGCCCAGACTGGAATGCA
>NW_007255803.1:256821-262414 GCF_000164805.1 Carlito syrichta | reverse complement strand
GTCTCGAACCTGCGGACTCAGGCAATTCACTCACCTCAGCCTCCCAAAGGCGCGGGATTACAGGCTGAGCCACCGAGCCCGGCTTCAGCTAATTTTTTGATTTGCTGTAGAGATGAGGTCTCACCGACTTGCCCAGGCTGGTCTCGAACCCATGGGTTCAGGAAACCCTCTCACCTTGGCTTCCCCAAGTCCTGGGATTATGGGCTTAAGTTACCACCCCCAGCATGTCTTTCTACCTGTATCCTCCAGAATGGGTGTAAACCTTTCTAGGAAGCATAGAAAAGCTCATAGGATGAGGCAAAACGTTGCTTTAGTCTCAGGGATTTGTTGTTGGCTACTTGTACTCCTGAGAGCCTTAAATCCCGCAGATCTCCTGCTTTCTGATCTTTAGCTCAACTTTTAACATGTTTCCTGATTCTTATTTGGCTCTCTGATTTGACTCCAGCATATGTCTGTCCTAATTAGGTTTTCAGCAGGCTGTGGCCCTGTCCCAGGCCCACATAAGCCATCAAAGTGAGCCACCAAAGTCTTGCCTCAGTAATCTCTATTCCAGCTTCTTATCTTTCCCACAGTCTTAGCCCTGAGAGCAGGAATGAACCATCACCAGGGCCTAGGATCTAAGAGCCCTCAGGAAGATCTACCCTTTTCTTACATCTGAAAACTCACCGTTAGAGAGTTAAATTCATCTAAACATCCCATGTTTCCTGAGTGTCCACATGGGAATTCTGTGATATATTAATAGGTAGCAAGTGGAACAAAGTGTTCTGTAGCCAAATAAGTTTGGAGAATGCTATGTGAGGTTAGTTTCTCATCTACAAGGCTTTTCAGAGTCTTTAACATGCTATGAATTCTTTTTAAAAGTTTGTAAAAAAGAATTTATACAGCCCACAATCCAGTACCCAAAACCCTTGGGGCTATATGTATTTGGAATTCAGAATTTTTCAGGTTTTAATAAGATAAAATGGTGAATATGCTATTTATTCCATAGCACCCAGCAGAGTGGGGCAGGGACTGTAATCAAACACATACTTCTGCAGCAAAACATATGCATATTCACACAAAGTAGGTTAAATTAAGAATCTGAAAAGCCACACATCAATTTAGGTCAAGTTTTATCCCCGAGTTATTAAAAAACACTGAGTTTTCAGGACTTTTTGGACTTCAAAACTGTGGATATGGGATAGTGGATTTGTATCTGATGTTCCTCAACATATATGATCTCAGAACCCCCTTTTGCACGAACATCTGGCAAGACTAGTGTTTCCTGGACTCTGGGGACACCCTGAGCTATTAGTTTATAATATAGGGGAGAGAACACAGCCGGTCATTTACACTTCAGCCTTATCATCTCCCATGATAAGGATGGGATGAGGATGAGGATGAGGATTCTGGCAGTCACATAAGGAAGAAGAGGTTGAGACCTCAGCACTGTGTGCTGATCTGGTTAGGGATTCACGGCTCAGGCTTGGGTGAATAAAAGGTACAAAGGGAAGAAGAGCAGCTTTGTGGACATGTGGGTTAGGGTTGTTTTCTTCTGCTTTACTTCTGCATTTTTCAAATTTCCTTTAAAAATGACATGCTTTTTCTCCCTTATTGTTGCTTTCTACTCCAAGAAGTTGTTCTTAGTGTTACTGTGGAGGGGAGGCAGGGCCAGGGCTGATATTCACCCTGAGGGCAAGTTGCAGGGTTCCTAGGAAAAGGACTTCCTGTTGTTCTGGCTTTGGGGCTTCAGCCAGAGCTGAGGTGGGGTGGGGTGCAAGCTTAACGCCAGGGCTCCTTGGGGAAGGAGAAGGATGTTGGATTTCTGGAGGATTTCCAGGAAGATTTCCTGCTTAGACAAAAATAACACAAATGCAGGAAAAGGCTCTAGGGCTCAAGGAGAGGGGATGATGGACCAGAGTGGAGACTTTTGTGATGGAGGCTTATACAGAGAACAGCTGGGGAGCAGAGAGGCTTCCTTCTCGCTGTCCAGCTATCTTTCTCAAGTCAGCTAAGAGCATTTCTCCACTGCAGTGACAGGTTGGGAGCTGGAAGAGGGGACAAGTAAATTTTGTCATCCTCCCCCATCTCCCCATCCCCCCACCCCGTCTTCTTCTCCATTCTATATTTAGTATAATATCTCACGGTGGCCTGGACCGAGGGGTGGGGGTAGATAGTGGACAGTGGACTAGGAGGGCCATTTGGCAAAGGCTTCACATTTATATGGGGCCCAAATATAGACCTTAAATGTGTGGAGTCATGCACCTGTCACAGAGCTACACTCACCCTCACTCAGTGGCATCAGCAGAAGACATGCATCCTAAACTTGGCCCCATTACCAGCACTACAGTATGTCACAGATTCATATTATCTTCACTTGTGAATTGCCCCATTATGTTGCATTACATATGCATATATGCACATGTAAGTGTGTGATTGTGTATAGTAGGGGCGTGTCACGGGTTTAAATTTTTAAGTATAAACATTTGAAGTATACCACAATTTCTTTTTTTGTTGTTGTTGTTATTTAGTTTTTATTTCTCTGCAATCCAACTAGACGTGGAAGGGAATAAGGAAAATATGAACCCAAAGAATTGTAACGAGAGCACAAAGATTATAGGGATACTGCAAGCAAATAGGATGGAGGGGTTGCTCTCCTGAGCTACAGAAGGAATGATCTGGTAGTTTAAGATAAAACAAGTCAAATTTATTAGAGTTGTCTACAGTCAGCAACGATGATCTTCTTGCTGGTCTTGCCCTTCTTGGACCCAAAGCCCTCCATGAGTTGCACAACATTCATGCCCTCTTTCACCTTGCCAAAAACCACATGCTTGCCATCCAACCATTCAGTCTTAGTAGTGCGGATGAAAAACTGGGAACCATTTGTGTTGGGTCCAGCATTTGCCATGGACAAGATGCGGGGACCTATATGCTTCAAGATGAAGTTCTCATCATCAAATTTCTCCCCATAGATGGACTTGCCGCCAGTGCCATTATGGCGTGTAAAGTCACCACCCTGGCACATAAATCCTGGAATAATTCTGTGAAAGCAGGAACGCTTATAACCGAATCCTTTCTCTCCAGTGCTCAGAGCACGAAATTTTCTGCTATCTTTGGAACTTTGTCTGCAAACAGCTCGAAGGAGACGCAGCCCAAGGGCTTGCCTTAGACGGCGATGTCGAAGAACAAGGTGGGGTAGACCATGGCTGATGGGAAAAGGCTCAAGGCGGCGGTGTCTGCAAAGCCCACGATTTCTTTTTTTGAGTCAGTCTCACTGTTGCCCAAGCTGGAGTGCAGTGGCACAATCACAGCTCATGGCGGCTTCGACCTCCTGGGCTCAGGCATCCTTCCACTTCAGCCACCCAAGTAGCTGGGACTACAGATGCGAGTCATCATACCCAGCTCATTTTTTGATTTTTTTGGAGAGATGTCTTGCTATGTTGTGATCCTTCTACCTCAGCCTCCTAAGTAGCTAGAACTAAATACGCACCATACCATGCTCCGCTAATTTTTCTTCTTCTTTTTTGTAGCAACAAGAACTTGCTGTGTTGCCCAGACTGGTCTCCATCTCTTGGCCTCAAAGCAATCTTCCCACTTCAGCCTCCCAAAATGCAGGGATTATAGGTGTGAACCACTGAGCCCTGCCTATACCACAATTTTAGCACTCTTATTTTGTCATTTTAAAAAATATATCAGGAACCTTAAATATGGAAGTAGTAAACACATTTTTTTTTTTGAGTTGCAGTCTCACTCCATCGGTTGTCCAGGCTGGAGTTGCAGTGGCACGCCCACGGCCACCCCAGCGTCGGCCTGCTGGGCTCCAGTGATCCTTCTGCCTCAGTCTTCCAAACAGCCGGAACTACAGGCGCCTGCTACCACATTCGGCTAACTTTTGATTTATGGTAGAGATGGGTGGGGGGAGAGGTCTCGCCAAGTTGCCCGGGCTGGTCTCGAACCCGTGGGCTCCGGCAATCCACTCGCCTCAGCCTCCCACAGTGCTGGGATTACGGGCTGAGCCACCGAGCCCGGCTCACAGTCTTTAAAATAATAAAATGGAAGTAGTCTGGCTCTGTTTCTGCCTCTGAGAAGGGTAAGGAGCGCCCCAAGCAGGAGGCTCCGTGCCTGTCCTGGAGGGGCACTTGGACCGAGAGCTTCTGAGCTCGCCAGAGGGAGCTTTTCTTTCGCCGCCCCTGCCAGCCCTGGCTTCATCTGCATCACTCTGGCGGCCCCTGCTGGGCTGGCGGTGAAAGGCGACCAGATGGGGGGTGCCTGGAACGTGGGCTGGGAAAGGAGAGGCTGAGTGGGATGGGTGACCTGGTGGCAGCCTGAGGACCTTGGTGTCAGAAGGGACTCAAAGAAGAAGAACTCTGTTTATTTTCAAGGCCGTTGATGTCACGCTAGGAGTTTAAGAAATTGTTCTGATGTTGCTGCTGAGGAAGGGGGACAAGTCCACAGGCCCAAAGGCAAGGTGACTGAGCCCAGGGAGAGAAGTGTTCTGTGGCTGGGTGTGAATTCATGACTCAGTTTTTGCTCTGCTGCTTCCTGACTCCATAAGGTGACCACGAAGGGTCTGGCCTCTCTGAGCAGGGCAGCCATTCTCCTCCATGCAGCTGGTTGGGTCATGAACTCTCAGATTCAGAGAGAAGGAGCAGGAATTCTTGCTGAGGCCTCCTGGTCAAAACTGAGTTCTCTGATCCAGCTTTTACTAAAGAACCTTGATCTGAGAGTATACAGGAGCCTTAATAAGCCATTTAATTAAAATGCTTTCTTATTTTCCATGTGACCTTTATCCCTATGGGGTAGATGGTAGGATTCAGCCTCCCAAACCCTTTCCTGGGCACACTGGTGACCCAGTGGGTCCCAGTGAGTATTTGAGATAAAAATAATTTATGGGAGCCCCTGGCTTAGTGCAGCTGCTGTGGCTAGTGCCTTGGCTGAAGCTGATATCAAGTTATTGGGAAAATAGAGCCTTTTAAGTATGGCGAAGGCTCACTTCAAACGGACAGAGGTTTTAGTCATCATGAGTCAAGCAGTTTATGCCACCACAGCTTTCTGTCCTTTCTTCACCCTGATTCTCATCCAATATTGCAAATGGAAAATTTGAACTATAGAAAAAGCAACTTAGTTTAATATGCTCGAAGGACATTTGTGTGTGAAATTTTGGGCCCTTAGCCCAAATTCAGCCTCCCTAAATTCTGTCTTCCCTCTCTTGTATGTTACCCAGAGCCTACTGGGAACTGTGGCAGGGAACCCTTAGGTTCACAGGACAGAGGTTCCCGAAATCCTGCCCTCCTCCAATCACGGGCCCACGTTCGCTTTGGTGGGTTGTTTGCATAGGCCCTTGCTGTGGTTGTGAATTCAACCAGTTGAGGGTGGTCCGTTTTATCAATGGAAAACAGAGAGGAAAAGCAGATTTGTAATAAGAAGAAAAGCCCATTTCTAGAGCAGGTCTGTATCTAGGAATCAGGTTTGCTGTGACTCAGGGAAAAACTAAATTTGTTTGAAATGAGCTTTGAAGCCGGGCTCGGTGGCTCAGCCTGTAATCCCGCGCCTTTGGGAGGCGGAGGTGAGTGGATTGCCTGAGCCCGCGGGTTCGAGACCCACCTGGGCAGCA
>NW_007255803.1:256016-256676 GCF_000164805.1 Carlito syrichta | reverse complement strand
CGACTCCAACTCAAAAAAAAAAAAAAAAGAAAAATGAGCTTTGATCTTACAATCAGGAGAGTAGTAGAAAAATGAACAACTAAAGGACATATATTTTCATCTTTTCATTGTAAAATAAGATATAGAAGAGAAAACCGCACAAACCGAATATATAGCTTAGTTCATCATTATAAGGTAAAACCACCCCGTTAAATAAATCTAGGTCGGGCACGGTGGCTCAAACCTATAATCCCAGCACTTTGGGTGGTCAAGGCAAGAGAATTGCCTGAGCTCAGGGGTTCGAGACCAGCATCGTCTCTACAATAAATAAAAAATTTAGCCAGGCATGGCAATGCGCACCTGTAGTTTAGGCTACTTGGAAGGCTTAGGTGGAATGATTGCCTGGGTCCAGCAGGTCGAGGCTGCAGTGGCTGTGAGCATGCCATTGCACTCCAGCCTGGGTAACAGAGTGAGGCTCCAACTCAAAAAAAAAAAAGAAAAGAAAAGAAAAGAAAAGAAAGAAATCTTGCCGGGCTCGGTGACTCAGCCTGTAATCCCGCACCTTTGGGAGGCTGAGGTGAGTGGATTGCCTGAGCCCGCGGGTTCAAGACCCACCTGGGCAGCGAGACCTCATCTCTACAATAAATCAAAAAATCAGCCGGGCGGCACACCTGTAATTCC
>NW_007255803.1:252677-255996 GCF_000164805.1 Carlito syrichta | reverse complement strand
ATTCCGGAGCCCAGCAGGTCGAGGCTGCGGTGGCCGGGAGCGGCCACTGCACTCCAGTCTGGGCAACTGAGTGAGACTCCAACTCAAAAAAAAAAAAAAAGAAAGAAAGAAATCTTTGCCAGCCTCCACAGAAGACCTTCCATGTGCTACATTCCAGTCACAAACCCCTCTTTCCTCCCTCAAACCACCACTATTCTGGATTTTACAACAACCAAGATAGATATTTTGGGACAGGCCAGACAGATAAACCCAAACTAACTACTTTTAATAAGCGGGTCAGCAAAAAGGGGGTTAGTTTAATTGTTCGTGGATCAGGGAGGATGACTGGGGCTCAAGAAATCTAGCAGAAGATGAGAGGCTAGACTCCAGCAAATGAATCATATTAATTCCCTAAGAGTGAGCTCAGAACCCCTCCAAGTAGAAGAAGATATCTGCAATGTCTAAAGCTACACAGGATTAATATCTGGAATATACGAGAAACTCCTACAGCAACAAGAAAAAGATCAGAAATTCAATGGGATGGGACAGTAAGCAAAGAATCAAGCAGGAAATCACAAAAAAGAAAGCAGAATGGTTGGCATGTGTATGAAGAGATGTTCAACCTTAGAGGCATTCCAAGCAATACAAATTAAAACACAATATCACTGTGTATCAATTAGATTGGGAAAAGTTAGGTAAATTTGATAATACCTACCAAGTGTTGGCAAGGATGCAGGAAAAGGGGAACCATTGTTGGTGAGAGTATAAACTTGTAGAGCTATTCTGGAAGCCATCTGATTCTATTTCACGAATTTAAAATTCATATAACCAATGAGCCAGCAATCTCACGTCCCTAATGGATCATAAACTGGCAGATACTTCTGAGGATTTTGTATGGAGGTAGCCTAGGGATTCATCACTAGAGAAATGAAGAAGTAAAATGTGTGAATGTATACTGTGCAGTATTGTGCAGCATTGTGCAGCAGACAGCCATGGTGAACTACATGTACTTAGAGCCATGCAACAATCTCAAAAATATGCATCACCTAATGAAGAACTATGGTTGGGTGAGGTGGCTCACATCTGTAATCCCAGCCCTTGGGAGCACTTTGGGAGACTGAGATGGGAGGATCACTTGAGGCCAGGAGTTCAAGACCAGCCTGGAAAACACAGTAAGACCGTATCTCTACAAAAAAAAATTAAAAATAACAAGTGTTGTGGTGTGTGCCTGTTGTCCTAGCTCCTAGAGAGACTGAGGATCATTTGATCCCAGGAGTTTGAGGCTGCAGTGAGCTATGATTGTACCACTGCACTCCAGCCTGGGTGACAGAGTAAGAATTTGTCTTAAAAAAAAAAGTAGGGCCAGGTGTGGTGGCTCACACCTATAATCCCAGCACTTTGGAAGGCCGAGGTGAAAGGATTGCCTGAGCCCACGGGTTCAAGACCAGTCTGTGAGACCTCATCTCTGCAATAAATTTTTTAAAAAATTAGTCAGGCGTGGTGGCATGTGCCTGTAGTTCCAGCTACTTGGAAGGCTGAGGCAGAAGGGTCACCGGAGCCCAATAGGTCAAGGCTGTGGTGGCCAGGAGCTTGCCACTGCACTCCAGTCTGGGCGACAGAGTGAGACTCCAACTCAAAAAAAAGTAAGTAAAGAAGAAATATAATAAGATCTATGGGGTAATACGTTTTTATAGGCCAAAGTCACATCTACCAAAAAAAGATCACCGTGTATCTTTTAGGAATATCCATATACACAAGGACATACATTAAACTCATTATAGTGAATCCTTTTTGGGATAGGGAGAAGGATGAATGCGTAGGAGACAAATAGAAAAAATAATAACAATAAGTGAGGGCACCTCTCTACCAAAGATATATAATGGCATTTCATGAACTGAAGATATTTATTCAATTTTCAGTACCAGAAGGGAGAAAATTGTCCTTGAAAAGTTTCACATAGATGGTTAATAATAAGGGCATCAGGACTGTCTCCTTCATGACTGGAATCGTTGGTGGCTATATAAAATTTGGATAGTCATTTCAAAGGATGGACCACAAAGATCATCCGAAAACGCTCAGGCATCTTAGGGGCATTTCAAGGCGGCAAAGGGATTATGTGGGTGAGAAAGTAGGTAAAGGGACATACTAGGGGAGTCATAGGGTTGGAATTTCAGTGGCAGGGGAAGGGCAGACACACACGGAAGGGAAGCAGGACACAGCAGAACCAGTCCAGTCCTGGGTAAGGGGTCTCCTGATGAGTGAAACTCCTTGCTAGGATGGCCCTACCTAGGGCCAGCATGTAGGGGACAGGGTGGGGACAGCGAGTAGGATCTGTCCGAACAAAGGAGTCTTTGGGGAGATTTCATAGCCAGGAGCCCCTCAAGAGAGTAGGTGGAGAAACAGGTAAAGACAGCAAACATTAGCCTGAAAGCAAGGAGACAGAAAAATGTAGGAAGGCACTCTGACCTCTTGTTAGCACTACATGTGGAGAGAGAAGAAAAGGAACAATTTTTTTTTTTTTTTTTAGTTGGAGTCTCTTTCTGTCACCCAGGCTGGAGTGCAGTGGCATGCTCACGGTCACCCCAGCGTCGACCTGCTGGGCTCCGGGTATCCTTCCACCTCAACCTTCCGAGTAACTGGAACTACAGACACATGCCATCATGCCCGGCTAGTTTTTGTGACTTATTGAAGAGACGAGGTCTCACCAAGTTGCCCAGGCTGGTCTTGAACCCCCGGGCTCAGGCAACTCTCTTGCCTCGGCCTCCCAAAGTGCTGGGATTATAGGCTGAGCCACCGTGCCCGACCAAAAAGGAACAATTTAAGAAACAGTTAAAACTTGTAAAAACTTATTTGTCTAAACACAATGTGATATCCTGGAACAGAAAAAAGATGCAAGTGGGAAAACTGGTAGAATCTTAATAATGTCTGTAGTTTAGTTACTAGAATTATGCCAATGTTAATTTCTTAGTTTTGACAAATGTATCAGAGTATGTAAGGTATTAAAATTAAGGCAAGTGACTGGGCACAGTGGCTCACACCTGTAATCCCAGAACTTAGGGAGGTGGAAGTGAGAGGATTGCTTGAGCCCAGGGGTTCAAGACCAGCCTGGGCAACTTGGCAAGACCTTATATCTAAAATTAATCAAGAAAATTTTGTTGGGCCTGGTGGCACACGCCTGTAGTTCCAGCTACTTGGAAGGTTGAGGCGAAAGGATCGCCTGAGCCCAGCAGGTCGAGGCTGCAGTGGCCATGAGTGGGCTTCCGTGCCCCAGCCTGGGCAACAGAGTGAGACTCCTAGTCAAAAAAAAAAAAAAAAAAAACCAGGCCCGGGGGCCCAGCCC
>NW_007255803.1:250823-252459 GCF_000164805.1 Carlito syrichta | reverse complement strand
AAAAAAAAAAAAAAAATTAAGGCAAGTGAGTGAAGGATGTACAGGAGATATCACTGCAACTTTTCTGTAAATCTAAAATTATTCCAAAAAGAAAAAAAGTAAAAGCTCCAACCAAGAGGCTTATAAAATAAATGAAATAGGCAAATATATCAATTAGGTTCATATTATACATAAGATGTGTATATACATATGTTTATATATGTGTGAATTTATTTATTTTATTTTACTTTTTTTGAGTTGGAGTCTCACTCCATTGTCCAGGCTGGAGTGCAGTGGCACGCTCACGGCCACCCCAGCGTTGACCTGCTGGGCTCCAGCAATCCTTCCGCCTCAGCCTTCCAAGTAGCCAGAACTACAGGTGTGCGCTACTATGTCTGGCTAATTTTTTTATTTATTGTAGAGATGAGATCTCATCCAGTTGCCTGGGCTGGTCTTGAACCCGCTTAGGCAATTCCCTCACCTTGGCCTCCCAAAGTGCTGGGATTACAGGTTTGAGCCACTGCATTTGGCCTATTTTATTTTTTTGAGTCAGATTCTTACTCTGTCACCCAGGCTGGAGGGCAGTGGCACACTCACAGTCACTGCAGCCTCCACCTGCTGGGCTCAGACTATCCTTCTGCCTCAGTCTTCCAAGTTTCCAAGTAGTTAGAGCTAAAGGTGTGTGCCACCATGCCCAGCTAGTTTGTAGAGACGAGGTCTCACCAAATTGCCCGGCTGGTCTTGAATCCCTGGGCTCAGGCAATCCTCTCGCCTTCGCCTCCCAAAGTGCTGGGATTACAGGCGTGAGCCACCATACCCAGTATGAATTTTAAAGTTTGGAAGAATGTACCTAAAAATACTGTTACCCCTAGATGATATTACTATAATATGTAACTATAAGTGATTGATTCTCTTCTTTGTGCTTTTCTGTGTTATTTGAATTTTATTTTATTTTTTTTAGTTGGAGTCTCTCTCTGTCACCCAGACTGGAGTGCAGTGGCCACTCCCGGCCACTGCAGCCTCAACCTGCTGGGCTCCAGCGATCCTTCCACCTCAGCCTTCAGAGTAGTCAGAATTACAGGCACACGCTACCATGCCCGGCCGATTTTTTTTATTTATTGTAGAGATGAGGTCTCGCCAAGCTGCCCAGGCGGGTCTCGAACCCACGGGCTCAGGCAATCCACTCACCTCAGCCTCCCAAAGTGCAGGATTACAGGCTGAGCCATCGAGCCTGGCTTGTAAATTTTATAATTGTGAGAAAAAAAAAAACCTTATAATTTGTGCCTGCCTGAAAGAACAGAGTGTGATGTTCAAAACCACCTCCCTGGGTGTCTTGCAGATTCCAACTCCCATTAGGTCCTAGGCTCATCCTTTCCCAGGGGCGGGTTTGAGTAAATCTCCTGGAGTTGAGTAACCTTCTTCTGCTCCCTCTGTGAGGTCCACAAGTCAACGAATGAAAATGTGTCAGTCAGCCTGCAGGTTTTCAGGGTAAAACTTGTGTGTTACTGCTGTGGGTCAGAGAGCTGTGAGCATGTGCACATGTCTGCCTGTCACTGTGCATGTATTCAGATGTACACTGTGAACCGACGGTACTTATTCCCTTTCTTTTTGGTCTTTGGTATTTCCTACTTACAAAAGTAATATAGCCGGGCTCGGT
>NW_007255803.1:247587-250763 GCF_000164805.1 Carlito syrichta | reverse complement strand
CCGGGCAACTTGGCAAGACCTCATCTCTACAATAAATCAAAAAAATTAGCCGGGCGTGGTAGTGCGCGCCTGTAGTTCCAGCTACTCTGACGGCTGAGGTGGAAGGATTGCCGGAGCCCGCCCAGCAGGTCGAGGCTGCAGTGGCTGGGAGTGGCCACTACACTCCAGTCTAGGTGACAGAGTGAGACTCCAACTCAAAAAAAAAGTAATATACACATATATGCACTGTAACAGCATCAGAAAAATGCATCAATGTGTAAATGAAAAACTAGAAATCCCTCACATATGGCTCATGAACTTTTTTTTAAAAAAATAGACTTTAGGCTGGGCTTGGTGGCTCAGCCTGTAATCCCAGCACTTTGGGAGGCCGAGGCGAGTGAATTGCCAGAGCTCGTGGGTTCGAGACCTGCCTGGGCAACTTGGTGAGACCTCGTCTCTACAATCAATCAAAATTTAGCCGGGTGTTGTAGTACACGCCTGTAGTTCCAGCTACTTGGAAGGCTGAGGTGGAAGGATCGCCGGAGCCCAGCAGGTCACCGCTGGGGTGGCTGTGAGTGTGTCACTGCACTCCAGCCTGGGCGACGGAGTGACTCCAACTCAAAAAAAAAAAAAATAGATCTTATATTTTAGGGCAGTTTTAGCAACATTGAGTGGAAGATGCAGAGATTCCCAAATAACTGATATCCCTGCACATGCACAGCCTCCCCCGCCTTCAACATCCCAAATCAAAGATGTGTTACATTCGATGAACCTACATTGATACATCATTAGCACCCTAAATCTATAGTTTACATTAGGATTCACTCTTTGTGTTGTATATTTTAGGGGTTTTGCTAAATGGATAATGACATGTATTCACCTTGATAGTGTCATACAGAATCATTTTGCTGCCTTAAAATCCTTTGTGCTCTGTTTATTCCTCTCTCCACATTTTCTTTTTTCTTTTCTTTTCTTTTTTTTTTTGAGTCGAGGTCTCAATCTGTCGCCTGGGCTGGAGTGCAGTAGCAGGATCATGGCTCAACGCAGCCTTGACCACCTGGGCTCAGGTGATCCTTCTACCTCAGCCTCCTGAGTAGCTAGAATTACAGGCATGCATCACCATGCCTGGCTAATTTTTTAGATTTTTTGTAGAGGTAAGGTTTCACTATGTCGCCCAGACTGGTCTCAAACTCCTGGTCTCAAACAATTCTCCTGCCTTGGCCTCCCAAAATACTGGGATGGCAGACACGAACCATCGCACCTGGTCCCCTCCGCATTTTCTTATCACTAAATGCATATCTGTCATTATTTTTAATGGTTGCAGTTACAGAGCATCCCATTGGATGATGTACCATAATGTAGGCATTTTCTAACCCTCTGCTAATACAAATGTTATATTCAAGAATGTACTTGCACCTATATCTGAGTGTAATTCTGCTATTTCTGCAGTATAGATGTCTGAATTTTGATGGCTAGGCCACAGTATCACATTTAAAATTTTGATGGAGATTGCCCTCTAAAAATAATCATTCAACACATATTTACTGGATATCTATTTTGTGTTAGACACTTATGAGGCCTTAGGAATTCAGTTATGAACAAAATAGACACAATTCCTAGTGAAGAGCATTTTCATTAAACAAATAATCACACAAATCAATATGTTATTTTAATTGTGGCAACTACTCTGAAGGAGGAGAACGGGGTTCTCAGAATGTAGATGGAGGAAACTAAGTTATACTGGGGGTTTGTGGACAGCCTACACTGGGCTGAGAACCAAAGGGTGAATGGAATATGGGGAAGACTAGGAGACTGGGGCATGACGGAGAGAGAAAACCTTCCAGACAAAGGATAGGTCTATGTGGAGGCCCTGGGGTGGAACAGAGTGTGCTGAGATGAGGAATGCACAAAGGGACCTGTGCCTTTGCGGCCAGCAAGATTTAAAGGTGTTTTCTTTGCTCCTTTCTATTACTGTGTGAACATTCCTTGATTTTCAATGAAAGTCTTTTTGAGAAGTGTGTAACTGCACACGCTGAGTTTGTCAAATTCAAAATGCATATTAAATCTACTTCACAACATTAACCAAATTCCCCAAATCCCTGTGCATCTCAGCATATTTCTTCCATTTTAGGACTTAAAGTATGAGAGAAATTTCCTGTTTCTGCAAAACCAGTTTGTTCATGTAAAGCAAACTGTGTTTTTTCTGTTCAGCTCGTGTTCCTAGATGCTCCCTCTGGGGGTCCTGGATCCTTCCTTGTCCTAGCCAATGAAATGCAAATCCTGAGGGGAGGGAGAGTACTAGGCTGGGAAGCTAACCCTTCAGATTCCCTTTGCCGTTCTGTCTGCAAGGCTGCATGTGCTGTCAAACACAGTTCTCCCAGTCTGTGTTTCCTCTGGGCTCCCACAGCATCCTGGGATAAACTTGTCATCACAAGCCCCATAATGCCATTTAATTTTTTCTGTTCATGCTCAATAAGTATTTACTGAACAGATATGTTGTATTAGTACAAAGTTAGAAAACATCTAAATCATGGTTCAATCATTCAGTGGAATACTATGCAACTATGAAAAAGAATGAGGTAAATATATGTTTACTGATATAGACAGATGTCCATGAGCTATTATGTGAAAAAAGCAAACTAGAGAACACATGCAGTACAGTATTATTTTTCTTTTTAAAAAGTGTATGCACACACATCCTATATAGAATATGTCTACTTTTTTTTTTGAGTTGGAGTCTCACTCTGTCGACCAAGCTGGAGTACAGTGGCATACTCATGGCCACTGCAACCTCAGTCTGCTGGGCTCTGGTGATCCTTCCGCCTCAGTCTTCCAAGTAGCTGAAATTACAGGCATGTGCCACCATGCCCAGCTAATTTTTTTGATTTACTGTAGAGATGAGGTCTCACCAAGATGCCCAGGCTGGTCTCAAACCTGTGGGCTCAGGCATTTCTCTAACCTCGACCTCCCAAAGTGCTGGGATTATAGGCGTGAGCCACTGTGCCCAGCCTTTTTATTTATACATTTCTGTATTGTCTGAATTTGCTACAGTGTACATGTATTACACTTGCAATTAAAGTGAATAATTGAGTGAACGAATTAACAAAGACTTTTTAGGGTTTTCAGAGGGGCAAATTAAGAAGGAAATTCAAGCCGGGCTCAGTGGCTCAGCCTGTAATCCCGCGCCTTTGGGAGGC